>NC_089655.1:21787500-21872500 GCF_037042795.1 Molothrus aeneus
TTAGGGACCCAGGGGCTCCTGTGATGGGTACATCCACCTGGGATGCTGCAGCAGGGAGCTGATGGCTTCAGGAAAAAGTTCTCCCGCCTCCTCTCCCGCTCTTTTGCACAAAGTCCACATGCTGGCAAGGGTGAAATCATTCCTCAGTTAAAGAAAAAACAAACCCTCAAAAACTTCCTCCCCTGCCCCAAGCTCCTTCACACATGTATTAACACCAAACTGGCAAAGCCAATGGAAAAGGATTTTGCGTTTTGGCAGCAGAGCTGGCCCAGAGCTCGCTGCGGGCCTTGTCCCAAACCCACTGGAGCTGAAGGAGCTTGTACCGACTTCAACGGGCCTTGGACTGGCTCTGGCTGGGAGGAATCTGCTTCCCCTCCTCCTTGGGGGAGGGGGGTTATCAGCAGCTTTTGCTCTGCGGTGAGCCCCAACATGTGATGCTGTAACAGATACCTGGATTTACATCAGTCTAAGTGAATTAGGTTGGCCCTATAATCTGGCCTCATTTAAGAGTCATTTTAGCCATTAGGATGAAATATGAACGCGGCTGATGGGGGGACTGTGGTGGCTCTGAATCCTTGTTTCCCACCGTGCTCCATCTCTCCCGTGGGTTGAGGACCTCTGAGGGCTGAGGTGGTCACTTGGGGGGTGTGGGAGGGGTCCAGCACCCCTGGCTTGCACTGCAGGGCTCTCCATTCCAAGGGCTGTGGTTCTCCAAACAGCCTGGATTTGTACCTTCTGAACAAACAGCTCTGCTGCTGAAGGTACCTGGTTCCTCCAGTAAGTGCTCCATTTATTGCCTCCCGATTTCATCTCAGACAAACAGAAGGTGTGTGAGGGACAAGCACTGACTGCTGGAAAAAAATCACCCCAAACATGTCTAAAGCACAGCTTGGTGGTGGTGCCTATATTTTTGATTTAAAAACCATTTCACATTTCCAGCATTTGACAGAAATGATTCACCTTCCCCTCTCGAAAACTCTTTGCGATTTGAACTTAGCGTGGCACGTTTTATTTACTTGCACCTTGGTGAGGAATTAAGCAATGCTTTTGGTGAGTTTTAATCTTTCCCATTCTCTTTGTGGCTCTGTATAAAGGAAAAAAAAAAAGGAAATATGTTGTTTGAAATAATTTTGAAGTGATGTTTCTATTTTACTTTTTTTAGGCTCTTGATGTATTTTTGGCTACAGGGACTGGCATGGAGCATTGGTCTAAGAATATACAACACTGAAAAGCAAAGTGATATCAGCTGTATCTGAGCTAACTGCACTGCTTTTTAGTTTTGCTGTTTCATTGTTACTGTGACATGATGATGACTTTCAGCAATAATGAAGACTTCTTAATTGTAAAATATAAACAGCATGAGACATTCGTCCTGATTCTTTCAGTTCATATAGAAAGCAATATTTCAGTAGTCACTGGCTGCCTGTGAAAATGCTATTAAGCAGCTATGCTCTGCCTGAATAATTACTGTCCAGGAGTTTGTGCTTCCTGGTAAATCTAAGGTAACTGGGAAATGAAGAAATGATGCACTAGGTCACTCCAGATGATGCAGATCAGAGAGATCTGAGTGAACAAACCTGTGCAATGTCTTTAATATCAGTGACCAACCTCAGAATGAGAGGAAAGGTGAAATTATCTGTACTGTAGCAATGCTCTGAGTGAGAACTGAGCTGAGACAGAGCCAGAAGGGGTGGTGAGAGTCAGACCTAGGACGGGATGCAGCAAACCTTCCCAGCTGGGGCTTCTACCATGCACCAAGCTGAAGGATCAAGTCATGGACCAAACACAGAAGATTTATTTCCAACCTGACATTATTATTTATTATAACTTGAATTAAAACAGCGACCACAGAATGCAGCCAGCCTGTTGTGCTGAGCTCTGTGCAAACACGGGCAGCCCGCACGGAGCTTAGGCCCTGAGAAATGCAGATTAAACTTGGGGCCTGCTGCCCTACACATGCAATTACAGCATCACTGGAGGCAGTAATAAAATCCCGAGGAGAAATGGATGCTTTAAGGAAAATCCACAGAGTCAGGACTCCATGGCTTGCACACGGGTGGACGTGCTCCAGCTTTAATCACATCAGCCCTTTCCCCCTACCAGCAAACGGCCCCCCTGGCTCTGTTTTAACTGACCCTATTATTTTTGGCCGTGTCCATAATCTTGGGTGATCAAGCTGCATTAAGCTATGAGTATCCTTGCAGCATCACCTGCTTGCTTTCAAAGAAAACAGCTCTGAGATTCTCAGGGAAGGAAGAAGGCAACGCCGGCAGGTAATCCAGCCCTATAAAACCCCTGGGCTGTGGTTCCAGCCCGCCTTCCATGCGGGCTCTGCCAGAGGGACCTGAGCGGTGGGGCTGGCAAGAGCCAGCAACCAAAAAGTCCCTCAAGCCTATAAGGTTTATTAAGGTTCTTTTCAAGTCCCTGCCAATAAAAAGGGTCCACACAACCTCTGAGTGAGGCTCCATAAGCTCAGTTTTATGTTCGGATAATTTGGAGCCAAACTGTCACGGAGTTCACATAGCGAAATACCCCATGGAGCATCGCAAACTGCGAAGAAAATATATCGAGGAAAGGGAGGACTGATAATTTTATGGTTTTCCTTGAAGTTAAGCAGTAAAATGGGCTTTATTTAGCAATTTCCGGACTTCTGATTGCAATTTTGTTACCAGCGTAACGATTTTCAATACAACGTTTTGTAAATAGGGAGAAATGTTAGAAGCCAAGGTCCTCCAGTGCTTGGATCTGCCGTGGGAAGCAGTGCCACACAATCCAGGTTCCCAAAATGGATCAGACCTGGACTGACTTTTGGATCAGACCACTGGGCAAGACATGGCAACAGCTCTCAGCTCTGCTGTGGAAGGCTGGAGGTTGAGCCCAGCCTGGCTGGGTATTCCTTGGAAGGGATAGTCCTTTAAAAAAACAGGAGTAACTTGACCCAGGTCCAGGGATGAGCAACATGCACTTCTTTTTGTAGGGTGAAGCATTTCTAATTTGAAATACATTTAAGATGTATTTAAAATTAGAAATACACCTGGTTACAAGCTAATAATACACCTGGTTTTTACAGGTGAGGTGATCATCGCAATCTCCAGGCTCATTTTCTAAACCAGGCTATTAAAATCACTTGTCCCTCAGCCTGTTGGCTATGTGTAAACCTAGGTGCAGAATTCACAAGATAAACCTCCACTATGTTTGCTCCTCACACAATAACTATTTTACGCTTGGCATGGCCCATCTTTAAAAATCTATTTTACAATGTAATAATTCACACCCACTTCTCTTTGGGAAGTCATTTATAGAAGGGAAATTAAACATGGCTGGGCTCTGGAGGGAGTACTGCTGATACATGCAACAGCTGAAAATGTTGAGGGAAGTGGTTCTGGATATGGGAGAAGATGCCATCTTGACCTTGGTGGTTTGTTTATCAGACACTAAATCACAGACATTTCTTCCAGTTCTAACTGGTCTGAGGACTCAGATATAACCTTAAAAGCCCTTTCTGGGGTTTTAAACAGAATTTAGACCTCATCATTGCTCAGTGCTATTTATGCAGCTTGAATGAAACAAGGGAAAGCAGAGACCACCGTGGGAAAGAAAAAAGGTGAAGAAACTAGAGAAAAAAAAGGAATATTCATTCCAATGACAGGATTTCCTTTTCATAGGTTGCACTTCCTGGTTCCACAGAGTAGAGAGAGTAAGAAAATATTTGATGCCTTTTTACCCACTCTGTTTATGCACCTTGCACATATGACAGCCAGTAACCAACAAACTCATCCTACCAGTGTTCCTAGACCGAAGGGCTGTGTCTCATTGTCAGCAGCAAAGGAAGCACTGGGAGTAAGGTGGAGGTGACCAGAGAGTAGGCAGGGGTGGTGGGGGGAAGAGGACTGGGAAATGGAACGTGTCTGGTGGATTGCTGTCAGACCCCTGAGCAGAAGGAGCCAAACAAATCGACTCTGCTGGCACTTTCTGCACAGGAATAATTTGGGACATCTGTTTTAAGAGATGATTGGTGCTTTTCATATATGAAATAGGCCCTGAATATGCTGTTCTCCTGCTTTCCTCTGCTTCCCCAGTGCTTCACCAGTTATATACAAATAAATAAAAATATATTTATACAGGATCTCAGCAAGCTAACATGGCTAAATCACCTCTGTGCATCTTGACCTCCTTCTTAGCCTCCCGTTTCAGAGGCTCAGTGTAAATTAAGGTGCTGGGCTTACTCTTCAGGTCCACACATTCCCTCTGTGCTCCTGCTGCAGAAATAGCTGTGCTCCATGGGTTGGTGAGGATCCAGCTGAAGCCTGCGAGGGCTGGAGGGAGCAGTGTTGCTTTAGGCTCCCTGCCTGAGGAGTGACATATCAGAAGTAATAAGTCTGAGCCTGAGCTGATGTCTAACAGCATCGGAGAGCGGGCTGGAAGGCTGAACTCCTGCAAAAATGAAAGCAAGGAATTTAACAGCAGTAAAAAAGAGGTTAAGGAAAGAACAAAAAAGGAAAGGAAATAAAAGTGATATGAATGGCTAGAAAAACAGCTACGTCCAAATATTAACCTCTACCGCTGTATTTTGACACTGGGCTGAGTTAATAGAAGTACATGGCTAATACACATTAAGCTGGAAGAAGGTACTTAATTTCAGAAAGTATCTGGATCAACTTAACGTGAAAATGTATTAGCAGAAGATATTTTATGTACGTCCAAATCTGCCAATAGCTTGAAGACATATTCTGCAGGAGGCTAGCAAGAGAAAGTGTGTTTCACTGGTGGGGTTTTCAGCCAAACTCTCATTCTTGAGGCTTCTTTTCCCTTTCTTCTCCATGATACCTTTTCCTCAACCATCAGAGGAGCAGGAGCAGACAGACCTTTTCCCCAGCCTGTGCCTTCTGTCAGCTGCTGGAGCCTCACAGACAGCACTGGCTCAAAGGGTTTTTTTTCCTCTTAGAATGCTAAAGGAGCAACCCCAGAGCACAGGAGCTAAACTGGTGTAAAACTGGTGTGAGAGCAGAGCCCACTTTGGCAGGGGATGGACTCAGTGCTGGCTGCTCCTCCTGGGATCCATCCAGAGGTGGAGAAAGCAGATACAGGGCAATCTTCACTTTGTCAAGGTCTTTAGTGTATAGTGCTTAGAAGTGGAAAATAGTTTCAATTCTTTAAAATAAAGATTTTTCTCTTATTTCTCTTCCTTCTCTTCAATTCTCTTCTAAAGAATTGAAAATAGTTTCAATTCTTTAAAATAAGGATTTTTCCCTTCAATTCTTTAAAATAAGATTTTTTTTCTTCTTTTGTATTTCAGTGTGTCCTTGGGGTTTGCATTCTTCCATAGGTATCATTTATTTCACAGCAAAGAGTCGTGGTGAGACAGCCTGGACTTTAATTTCTGGGAATATCTTTATAGGCTTGTTTTTGTGGCTATATAACAACATTATGTTATCTATCCATCTCTCATTCCACTTCCTGATATACAGAATTATCAGGACTACCCATCAGTCACTCTTGTGTTTTCTAGCCCTTGGTGCTGTGTCAGTTCTTAGGAGATTTTTCCAGTATTACAGCTACACTGATCTTGGTGATTATAAAAAAATTATATAATATCTTTAAAAACTCTGTTGAGATGTGGAACACTATCTGAGGAAAAGAAAATTTTAGATTGGAGTTATATAATTTCTGGTTTCCTGAATGTTCAAGTGAAGAAAGGCAGTTAACTAAGGTACAATTTTTTTTGAGGGGAAAAAAAAAAAAAGCAAAAAGCAATATAGAAGAGCAGATCTGCTTTTGCAATTATGTACTAATGAACTGGGACTGTGCCCCACCTAATGTTGTCCTCCCCAGCCTTTCATGTACCCTGGCTGTCCAGCTGATTTCTTTCCATGATTGCTACAGGATTTCTCAGGTTTTCAGAAGCTCTCACGGAGTTTTTGTGCACCTGATGTGTCAGATGGCCTGAGAGGGGAAGGGACAGAGGGGTGGTGGGAGGTACAGGGGTGAAGATCACACAGTATAAAGAGAAAATGAAGATTTTAAGGGTGATTGTGCATCTCCTGAACTTCACCTCCACACAGCTGTGCCAAATCACGGTGAAATGGACTCCCCTATTTTACACTTGTTTGCAAGGTAATTAAGGCACAGAAAGGTCAGCTCTGTGCTGGATATGAGATTTGGGTGGAGGTCTCTCTTCCAAGAGTTTTGCTGTTTGTCCTGTAGGACACCATGCAATGTCTTGTACCTTGCTCTGGATGGAGCTCTGTGTTGGAGCCATGATCTCAGGTACTGCTCATGTAGTGGTGGGTTAGGGCCAGGGGGTGATTTTGGGCTTTGGCAAAGTGAACTGCTGCTTTTTGCTGCCTGCAGCCAAAATTGGGAGTGTTTCCATCTCCTGGATGTAAGCACATGCTATAACAGGAGTCTCAAGGTGTCATCCCAGACCTGGTGTCAAAAATGTTATTTCTCTTGTAATTTGGGCAGAGGCTACAAAAAATGGTTTGATGTTTCCTTGAGACTTAGCTACTTTTCTTTTTTTTTTTTCCTGCAAAGTTTTCACTTGTTTAGTATTGTTTCCACTGGTGCTGCTTTTCTTTTCAGTGTTGGTTACAAAATCCCAAAGCAATGGGAGGAAGAGGTTTTTTTCCTCCCCTGCGTGCTTTTTCAGATCATGTTGGAGATTAGCTCAGGGGAATGACAAACCACTCTGTTCCCAGCACAGTCTCCCCATCCAAAGCTAAAACATTATGGGAACTGGTGTTGGATACCATGTGTAGTTTCACTTTGTGTTGCAGCCTTTAATGCCAGCCCTTCTGCTGTTTCTTCTTCCAGCACTGTGATTCTGCCATGTTGTCTGTACTTTCCTTGATGTATAGAAACACTTATAAAAAAAGGGAAAAGTTAATTAATTTCTGGCTGCATGTTTGGGTGTCCATCAGTCAGCAGCAGAATCCAGTGTGTTTCTCAGTTTCCTGCTGCCCTGGTCAGCTGTGTGAGAAGGGAGATGGTTTTAAGGGTGCTCAGGGCCTGCCTTTCTCTTGAACACTCACAGTGTGCTGTGGCAGCTTTGCCTGTTGCATTTGCAGTGGTGGAGATGATTGAATAGCACCACCTTGCTCTGGTTTTGGTTAACAAGCAAGAAAAGGTGTGCTAATCTTATAAGAGTGTCTGATAAAACCAGCAGAGCTGTCCCACAGGGGCTTTGCTGACCACAGCCAGGGTGAAGGGTTTGTTGGAGGCTGTTGCTGATAAGGAGCATCCTCTGGAGAGGGCAGGAATTACTGAAAGGGCTCTCCAGCTTCTTGTGCTGGGCTAGGGGGATTTCCCATGCTGGTGCTGGTGTTTCCCACATTTATGGGAACCACAGGCTTCCTGAAGCCAGCAGCCACCTCTGCTTTGAGCAATACCAGCAGCAGGAACCTGCTGATCTGTGCAGAGAGTGCTAGAGCTACAGAGTAGGGGGTGAAAACTTCTGTTCCTGATGCTTTGAAGACTTATTTTTTTTTCCCATGTAGAAAGGGACTTGCATGTCTGATGCTCCGGGTGAAAAATCCAGCCATGTTAGAGGCTGGTGTGTGCACATGGGTGAAAATGTGTCAGTGTTCTAGCACTTCTTAGCTGGCTTATTCATGGATTGGGGTTCAGTGTGTGGGGGTTCAGTGGCACCCACATTGTGACTGGACCTGTGGATTCTGTGAGAAACCTGTAAATTAATTTCTGACCAGACTGAGGCATCATTCACTGTTTAAAAATTGTAAATCTGTGTTTATCCAGCGTTAACAGATGTAACATAAATGAGTTCCTGTGCTGTCTGCTGGTCCACTAATGGCACTTGTTTGTAAGTGCTTTATGTTAACAGCTATTTGATGGTGCCCATTAGTTTTTCCTAGGTTAATGTTATATAATAAAGTGAATGCTGGCCAAAAGCAATAGTAATACGATAAACAAAAAATCCAAATGCTGGGTGAGAAATGTAATGGAGCGAAGGCTGAACTCTGGTGGGAGTTTGGTTTAATCTAAAGGTTAAAAAATGTTATAATTTGGGTTTAAGTAAATTGGCTCTTTAGTCCCAGAGGTCTTGCTCTTGTACTTCTTGTGCCTCCAAAGCTCCCACTAATGCCGATGGGAGTCCTGGGCGCACAAGAAAAGCGGGTTCAGGTACTAAAGTTACAGATTGGCTTGGACCAAAACCCCTAATCCAAATACCTCCAGCTTTTGAAAGCATTTGCCAATTGGATTTGAATCTGGACACAAACATTGTGGCTTGAGCTCATCTGAGCTCACTTACATCTGTGTAAATCTGTAGTATGGCCCCGATCCAGCAAAGCACGTAAATATGTGCTTAATTTGACTTCAAGGGGACTATTGTGCGCTTAAAGCTGAGCATGTGTTTAAGTGCTTTGCTGGACTCAAGTCCAAATACATGGGAGTCAATGAAATGACACCAAATAGTGCAGTGTAAGTGAGATCTGAAATGAACCAAAATGTTTGCGTTTCTACCTGGGAATGAACACCCTGCTCACATCCTACGTATTCTGCGTGCACTTTGTATTTTCATCCATCTGCACATAATGTATTCTTTACAGTAACCTGTCCATTCAGTACAGTAAAAAAAGAAATATACTTTGAATTTTCCTGCTCTATTACTCATATTTCATGAAATGTGTTCTTATGCCAAGTGTCTGTTTATATATATTTATACATGTTGTTTCTTTATTGATATTGGCAAGATACAAGAAGAAAAGAAATATTTTATAGTTAAAAACTTGTAAACAGTTTTATCCCTCATTTAAAACCTTTTTTTAAAGAGTTTACCTGATGTGGTCAAATTACTTTAACTTGTTTTTGGTTTTGCCAGTCTGACCAATATGAAAAGTATTTGTTAAACATACAGGTTTGTTTTTAGCTGGAAATACACATTTTAAATATGTTTGCAATTAACTGACACATGAACATGCCCTTACACTCAACTACTAAATGCCACTTTTGTACTTTAAATCCCACTTTTAGTGATTGCCACGCTACATAAAGCTGTCAATGAATATTTTCACATGACTACATTAATGCTGTTAAAAGATCATGGATTGCTTGTCAGCTGCTGCAGCTCACTGCAAAGAGAACACAAAAGGGTTAATTGAGCTCAGCCCTGCAAAGGTGGCAGAAGCATAGACTAGAACTGGGAATTAAACCCAAAACAAATACAACAAGATATAGCCCCTGTGCCTCGGTATGACAACCACAATGCAGACATAAAGAAGTGTAAGCTGCAAATGTCTGTAGGTTATTAATGAGGTAATAGAAGCAAAATTAGGTATCAGCAGGGTTTGGCTCTGTTTGAATAAAACTGAGATCTTTTATCTCAGAATATGCTAGGAAAGACTCATAAGCTGTGATTTGGTGGTCTAGGCTGTGCCCTTCTTGGTTGTGGGAGTTGACTCATGCCATTTAAACTCACCAGTGTTTTCCACTCAGGGCAAACAGATGTGGGATCAGATACAGAGAAGGGCTGGCAGGGAAAAGGTTTGCCTGGCAGTTTATGAGGAAAAATGCTTTCGTGTGCTTACTTCTGAATAAAAAGGATACTTTGCACTTCAGCTTTGTGTGTCTGGAGAGAGGATACCACTTTCTTGCAAAGCCAGTGTGGGGGAAGCACATAATGGCAGTGCTAAAATACCTCTGTGTCCAGCTGACCTCTGCCTAGGCTGAGCGTGGGTCTCTGCTGATTTCAGCAGCTTCCCTCAGGATTTACTTCAGCCTGGATGAGAGCAAAGTGTGGTCACAGACTCCTGATCAAGTCTTGGCGTTTGTGCCTTGTAAGAATAAACTTTTCTCCGAAATTATGGCAAAAGACTCTTTTCCTGAGTCTTGGGGAAGCTGAGAGGCAGACCTGCAGCGGATGCATTGAGAGTGGAGTGATCTGCTCTGCCCCAATCCCTTCTCAGCCCCGCTGTCTCTGAAGTAAGTGACAAAACTCCTATTAACTTTAATGATGCAAATCGACCCTAAATGGATAAGGTTTGTCTTTAAGAAAAATCCCTGGGGGATTCAATTACATCATAAATATATTCAGTGGTTGTGAAGTGATTCTGGTGTACGCACAGCCAAACCCTGAATTCCTTCTCGAGTAAGTGTCTGGGTGAGGATTGATTACAAATCCTGCTCTGAGTTACACCCGTACAGCAGCTCCCCCGGAGCTGATGGCATTCCTCCCTCTTTCCCTTGCATGGACAGTGCAGAGGCTGAGCTGCACAGAGCCTAACACATCCTGCTCCCCTTGGACAGGCGCTGGGAGGGATGGAGTCTGTCCCTATGGATCTGCAACGCTCCTCGTGACCTGGAGCGGCACCTGCGGGGTGGTGGAGGCTGCACCAAGGGCGGTTTTGGCCCCTCAGCCTTTGAAGAGCTCTGGCATGATGTAATCCCAACCCTGCAAGCTGCTGCGGGACCCTGGGGTTGAGAGATGCCCTATAAATCTCCGTGGCTGGGTTTTGTTACCTGCCCGCTCTGTTACATGACTAATGACTTCAGGTAAAGAATGGGCAGTGGAGAAACAGGTAATTAACAAAAACATCCTTCTGTGTTTTCTGCTCAGCTTCCGTGACTGCTGTTTTCAGAAGCTGGGCAGATATGATTTGTAGCCTCCCTCTTTCACCAGAGCAGAGGCAGGGCTGGTTTGAAACCTGGCAATCCCTGAATGCTTCCCCAGTTTCCTGCCCTTGCATTTGATGCAGCCAGGGCTGGTTTGCCAGTCGCTGGTATCCGCCTTGATGTGATGTTTTTGTGCTGCAGTTAAGTTGTTGGGGTTTTTTAATTTTATTTTTTTTTTCTGGAGCGTGGGTTGCTTTGAAAGTGGCCTGGTGCAAGTGCATTAGCAAAGTGAGCCTGCTGTAAAATATTGCTGCATCCAGCTGCCCTGTCAATAGGTCAAGCTATTTGTCCAATCCAGACAGGGTGTCTAGTTCTCCTGGCAGCACCCCTTGCTTTGGCATGGGAAAACCTGTTTTGTTTAGCACTAGGGAAACAATACGTATAAATAGTAATGCTTGAACCTAAACACTCCTGTTGTCTTTATGCATGGGCTGCTGTGTTACTGGTTATTTTATGATAGATTTCTTTCCCCCCCCCCCCTTCCAAAGGACTTGAGTCCCAGCCTGCAGAATAGCTGCCGTTGAGTGGAAGCATTCCTGCTATTTTTCCCTCAATTCAGAGGAAGCAATGCACTTGTTGTGTTACCTTGGTGAATCGAAAGTGGTTTTTACTTCCCTTAATTAAGCCTGCTTTGGTGCTGGCCCCTCCAAGATGGAGAGCGCAGCGCACTCAGGAGCGCTGCCGCTGATTTGAATTCCTAAATTCCTCTCCTTGCAAACTTCAAAGGCAAGTATATTGCTCTAAGAGGCACCAATTATGTAAACCCTGGGCTATTCAGTATGTTCCATAATTATTTATTTTCAGCGAAAGAGGTTTTAACCCAAACTAGACAGAAAACTGGCTTTTCTCCAGTTATTAGATTCTATTGAAAAAGGTATTAAACAATGGGCAGGGTAACATGGTAGATTAGTGTCCCTTCATCTTCCTGACCTGGGCATGTGTCACAGCTGTACTGAGCTGACCAAAATTACTTTGATTTGATGGCCATTAAAGGTCAGGAGCAGAATGGGATCAGACGCCTTGGTTGAGGCTGAAGTACACAACATTATATATTGATAGTAATTAAGTTGTTTCATTTAATAAGCACCATCAGATTTAAAGGCATTGTTACAGTATCGGGGCACTGGGAGGGAGGGAGGCAGCCAGGATATGGGCTGGGGGAGAGAGGGAGAGAGAAAGGGTTCTGGAATGAGTGAAATGTGTCCCTGGAGTAATTTTTTATTTTATAAACTGAATGCAAACCTGATGGAGAACTATGGAAATGAGCAGTCATGCTGGATACATACACACACTCTCTCAATATTCCTATACTGTGGGTAATGAAAAGTGCCTTCAGGGATGGGGTGGCCTTACCATTCATCAGTGCCATAGCCTTAAGTGGGTAATAACTAAGAGCTCCCATATCTAGTGTGTATATAAATTCTAGCTCCTCAGTATATTTGCTTCAGACTGTGTTTAATTTATACAATTCCTTAGCTTTAAAGCTGTCAATTGATAACATTCAATCTGTGAGCCTGACTGATAAAAGGGAAGGGAAGAAGTATTCTCTAGTGACTAGAGCAGGGGAAGGGGGCCAAAGATGCAAGTGGTGCTTCTTCTAGGCTTTGCTCCAAGGCCAAATGACACCCCCTGCCCTCCCTCCCTACCCAGTTTTTTTCTTTACCCTCTTGGGACACAAGCTCGTCCCTCTGCTTGGCAGGTGTTGGCTGTATCTGCAGCAGGCAGCCACCTGCCATGAGGGTGGAGGTATCTCTCTTATCTCCAACAGTGGTGAGAATCTGCCTCTGGCCCTTGTGAGTTTGGGAGATGCTGTCAGTGGTGGCTCCTCTGCCATCCATATTCCAGAGATGCCTGCAGGGTCAATTGCTGTGTTTGGGAGGGTTGGTGATAGAGGCAGCTGGCTTTTGGAAGGAGCAAGGTAGCAGAGAAGCTTGCAGCACAGCAAAATAAAAGGACACTGATAAGTGAGGGCTCAGCAGGAATTAACTGTCCTGTGGATACACAGGTAGATGTTGAACCTGTGCTCATGCCAGAGTTGGCTCTGCCCTGGGACACAGAGGGGATGGGGGATGTGAGTCTCCATGACCGAGTGCTGCATCAGTCACCTAAACACTACAAAGAGGGCCAAGCTCTCACACTACAATAAATTTGGAAAGTTGAAGGGAAAATGGTCAGGCAGTTTGGAATTCAGCTTGTGAACCAGATATTGCACATTTTTCACTGCATGAGACAAACTGTTAGTAACAGGACGCTTTGTTCTTGACCCATATTTCAAATGCTCCTGTGTCAGGAAGGGACTGGTCCAGAGCTTGGCTCAGTTTCCCTTCATTGTAAGATGTACTGGTTCCTCCTGACCCCAAGCTGCTGCTGGGCTGCAAAGACTTCCCAGCACCTGTCTGTCCCACAGGTGGCTTTTCTTGTGGCACAGTGACATCTCCTGCATGGGTGGCTGCAGACACCACTGGGACTCTCAGAGCTGAAACTCTGCAGACCCTGGTGATTCCCACTGGCCATCTTGGTGCTGGTCCTGGGGTGAGGCACACAGGGTTTTGCATCCCAGTTTTGGCTCTTTGGTCTGGAGGAAGTGAAATCAAATGGTGCTGCTGGGGGGTTTGGCCAAGGCATTGGCCAGAGGTGTCCATTGGGATCCATCACAGGGGGGAGGTGCAGCAGAGCAGGTCCTGGTCAGGGCAGATCTTGAGGAAAGCTGGAGTCTGTTTCCCTGGTTCAGGGTTACACATCTTGCTGATAGAGAGACCAGGAGGTTAACCTGGCTTTCAGGGTAATTTCTTCCACTATATGGGACTTTGAGAAATGTCATGGCTTGCATGTGGAAGGTTTTTAAAAGTAATTTAATATATTGTTTAGAAAGGAAAAATAACGAGAGTGGACTGGTTGGGCACTTTGTAGATGAGGCATGCAGAAATTCCTTGTTATGAAAGAGTTGTGCTGGTGTGGACTTGTGTGTTTGTTGGTTTGTGTGAGAGGAAATCCCAGTTCCCATGGTGGTCAGCCAGTTCACTGAAGACTATCTATGCAACCTGGCTTCCAGGATTCACCTGAAATTCCATGTAGTGCCTTGAAATGCAGTTTGATAAGATTCCCTTTAATTCTGAGCTGCTCCACTAGAAGCCACTCGATGCTCAGGCTGTAGTGCTGTAATTTGAATAAAAGGAAGAGGAGTAACCTACTAGTAGTGCCTGCGGGAGCAGGACAAATATTCTTACGATTGTGTAGGATGGTCTGAACCCAGATGATGTTTTATAAGTTCAGCTGTAGTTTTAAAAGGCTGGAACTTGGATGTTACTGTTGATGGGGGCCATGGAGCACAGCTCCCACAAAGTTTGCTGGCTTCAGGCAGCCGAGAGTGGAAATGATTGTGTGAACTGGGAGGTGCTGGATCCGGCCGAGAGCAGTGTGGGATGAGCAGGAAGCGTGGCGTGGGGCAGGCAGCCAGGAAGAGGATGTGAGGAAGAGTGGGCACTACGTTCCTGGAAAGCTGAGGTCGTGAGGAAGCGCTCCTGGCCGTGGGTGGACACGGGTGTGGAGGCAGGGTGCTTGTTTCGAGATGCACATCTAAGCAGAAATGTACCGTCCGGGCTGGGTTTGGGTTTCCTTTGGGCTCAGATTCAGGAATTAAATTGGTTTTTGGCTTAGCAGTGCCCCATCCATGCTCCTCACTGGAGACACTGTATTTCTTTGTGAAATGGAGAAGTTGGCTCTTGTGTCCACTGCCTACTTCTACAAAACTCTTGTTGCTCCCTGCATCCATGATCTAGCCTCTCCAACAGCCCATTTTTCAGTCACCACTGAGCACATTACTTGAGCAAAATAACTGCACTAGATGAGGGTTCCAGCACAATCAATAAAAAATCATTGAGTAGAGATAAATAAACTTGAAATAGGCATCATAATTAACCCGCTGTGGAGGAGAGCAAAACAATTTAGCAACGTTTGAACATTTGGCAAAGGCGTTTTCAGCTGGCACCTGCATGGCCCAAACTCTTTGGATGGGAGAAAATCTGCTAAAAAATTACTCGAAATGGCCCAAATGGCACTTCAGAGCTTGTGATTGCCCAAGATAGGAAACAAAAAGAGGCAACGTTTGCCAAAGAAGGGCTGCAAGGTCTTGGAGAGCCACGATGGAAATAAACCTGTTGAAAGCTAAACAAAACCACGCATCCCCGGTACAAAAGAAGGAAGGAAGGTGATCATGGCTAAGCTGGTGCTCTCTGTGAAACCCCTCTCCCCTTCTAAGAATACCCTTTCAGTATATGGGTCAGGAAGCTTCAGCCTGGCTGCCTGGCGAAAAACAAAGCGATTGTTCGGTGGTATGTTAATGTAGCAGGTGCAATTTTATTTAAACAAGAGGTGGCTATTGTTTTCTGGAAGTGTGGTGATTTACAGGCTCATAGCTTATCCTGGAGGATCAGGGTGTTAAGTCATGTGCGTGTATGTGTGTTTTAGCCCAGGGTGGCCCTTCTCCCGTGTCTGCATCCCTGAGCCAGGAGGAACTTAAAGGGAACAGTGCTGGTAAAGTCAGGGATGTAAAGCCAGGAGAGACTGGGGTCAAACAGGTAAATTACTGAATGTGGGGACCTGGATTTGGAATGAGAGGTGTGGTCTCCAGCACATGTGATGGTCTGGGAGGCTTGTGTAGTACTCTAGCTGATCTCAGTGGGATTTGTGTGAGGATTTGTGAAAGGAACCTGGTCTTATAAACACTGCTTTGCCTAGCAAGCCATGGGAGAGAACAGGAATTAAAAAAATCTTCATTCCTGGCAATTATTTCAATGTTTTACCTCTGTGGCTGAGGACAGAATAGTTAAAAATGCAGCATGTGATCTGGCATCTACCCTCTTCCTGTCCTTATTGATTTTGCTTTTCTTGAGCTTCATCCAGAGCAGACCGAGAACAGAGAAGCCCCTTGTCCCATAGCAGAGACACCGAGCTAGGTGGGTTGGAGAATGGTCCACCTGCAGCAGGAAAGCCCAGCTGGTTTCCCTTCCATGGGGCTTTAACACTGTGGCAAGAGGCTCTTGCTGATCCTTGCTCTTGTCGTTGTTCTATACGGTCTGGGCTTAATTTTTAAATTTTACTCCACATAACTTCATTGGCTACATACAGTTGTACCAAAGTGGAAGTACTTTACAGAAACATTTAAATGAAGCCAAAAATTGTGGTTGATCCACTTACACTGATTATCTTTGTCGATACTGATGTTCTGGAGCAAAAAACCCTCTTGTTTGCCCTTCCTTTTTAGCATTAGGGTTGAACATGATGCAAGTGTGATGTTGATGATAACACCAGACTTGCCCAGCAGCAGGATCTGCCCTGAGCAAGCCATGGCCAAACCCTTGGGAAAATCCTGGCCAGGTTGTCAGGGGCTATTTTGGGATGCTTCGGAGGTCAGGTGGGATCTCAGCTCTGTGTCCTGTGCCTGTTGGGCTGAGCCCCTGCGCCTCCCTCCCTGCCCTATTCCTCACTTGGCTCGGAGCCAGAGACTTTGGAACAGCAGCTGGGTGCTGCACTTTCACTCGTGGTGATTAATATTGCTCTCATATTTGTCTGATGTAGCTCCCACCACTGGGCAGGGCAGTGCCCTGTTGAGCTGCTCATTGTACGAGCTGTAGTAAATGACTGTCCCTTCCTCCCTGAGATCACGGGCTAAAATTAATTGTGATTTTGACATGCAGGGTATTTTCTGGCTAAGGGCTGTTGTTATTATTTTAAATTTTTTTTTTTCCATAGAAACAGAACATTTTATTACTTTTGCTGAAGAACTCCACGTTATCAGTTTCCTTTCACGCAACAAAACACCCTCCCAGTCTTTAATAAACACTAAACGCTTGAAGCTCATTCTGTGCTTTGCATGTAGAAAACACTGCAGAAATGCCAAGTATCCTTCTTATTATTTTTCCTCATGGAGCTTCCAATTCACTGAATTCACCAAGCCAAGATAACACCATCTCGGAGGGCCAGTGCTGCGATAAATTTACAGTCTGGGAGCTTATATCTTTCCAGGCAATTGTCTTCAAACAGACAGTGAATTTCTGCATGTTGGAGTCTCAGAGCTGGAGTTTCTTCTGAGAAATGGCCGACTCTGCCACCACTGAACCCCTGAGTGACAGCAAGTGCTTTTCAGCTTCTGTTGTGAATTTTTTTTTTTTTTTTTTTTTAAGGAGGGTTGGCAGCCTGAGCTATTCTCAAGGATTTGGAAAAGAGCCACAAACAGGAATTATTGAACAATTGCTCTGTGAAACTTAAGATAACAGTTTGTTCCACCACAGTGGAATTGCTTTGTGGTAGAAGGAAATTATCTTTTTAGCTCTTGATTAACATTATGTGAGAAAAATAAAATTAAAGCCTGATTGTATCTGTGATTGAATGGAATGCGTGTTCGTGTGAAGGGAAGAGGGGACAGATGTTTGTGGGTGACACATATGGAGATGAATGTTTGTGACACCTCAGATTGTAGGTGATTCATGGATTAGGAATGTTTTTAATGTTTGGAAAATTCCTTATTGCTTCTTTATTGTCAGACTAAGGCTCACCCTGTGCTCAATGTGAGTGTAAATACTAGATCATTAATGACAGTAAGCACATACCATGATTTGGAAGTTGGAAAGCGTGTTTTCTTTTGGTGCAAATTAATATTTTTGCTGTTATGAATTTTGGTGCTTTTGGTTGGTTCACAGAAGCAAACAATAACTTGCATCTCCATAGTTACTCCATAAAACAGTACACTTGGCCATGAGTTTATCACGCATGCTTATTAAAAGTAAATAATATTACTGGGAGCCCAAGTACATTTTTAACATACCAGCTCAATCTGGCTGCCTTGGAAGTCACTGGGAGATTTTTCTCCTGTTGGAGAAGCAGATGCTGAGGAGAAGGTGTGGGGCATTGATGGCAGAGGCTGCACCTGTAGAGCAACCTCATCATGCGAGAGCAAGATTTTGGTTCAGCAAGCTCTGTGTTGGATCTCTCACACCTTCAACTGGGAGAAATGCATTGAGGGGTGGCCCAAAACAGCCATACTCAGGTATTTTTCATTAAAACCTCATGGCCATAGGTAGGAGTTGCCCTTTTATATTGGGGGAGTGGCTGCCTGGAATGGGTGCCCTGAAGGAGGGAAGCCCAGGGACGTGCAGGAAGGTGATTTGTGGGGTTTTGGAGGAGCTGTGGCTCCCCAAGCCCCACAGCTCAGCTCTGCAGTCCCAGTTTCCTGCTCGCCCCGGGAGCTCCCCGCTCCCCACTGCGGCAGCTCTGACACCCTGCGACTCAGGGGGAAGCTCTGAGGATGCCGAGTTCCAAACATGAACTTTCTGAGCAGGCCAAATTTCTGCTGTGATCTCCCAGCTCAGTGCCTGTGCTTATCTGTGTTTGCAAGACACGCTGGGAGATCAAAATATGCCCCTTTTGAGGCAATAGGAAAGAGACAAGATGCTTCTTTAATCATGTCTGATAAATTCTCACTTGTAATGAGAGCCCTAATTAAGGGAAATTACCTATTGGAAAAGAGTTAAAAGGGGCCCCGTACTCCTTCCAGCAAACTTAAAGACAAAAGGAAGTTTCTAACAATGGGTCACTGGAGATGCATTTCCGCCCAGCTTTAAAAAACAAGGTACTGTCTAGCTGATGAGCGGTGAAGGCGAGCAACGAGGCTTTGATGAGCCTTCTCCTGCTTCCTGATATTGTGACCCTCTTAACAAACACTGCAGACAAAAATCAGCATGCCTTCGGTATGCTGTAAGTGCAGGCAGGCTATCTGAAGAGATGCCTCACTCTCAGGATATGGTTTAAATCCTGTTTTGAATAAGGTTTACATCCTTGTCACTGAAATAATATTTTTGTACTTTAAAAATCAATGTGAAGAGACGAGCAGACAGGTCCCCCAATATGTAAACAACCTATCTTTGATGTCACTTCTTACTTTTTTCTTGTCCCAAGGAATACCCAAGGGTTTAGCAGTTTAATTTTACTTTCACGTATCTGTTTATGATGCCAGAAGGTGTGCACTGTTCTTGATTCCAAAACCCCAGAATGAGAGGTGCATGATCTGGGTTCTGTTTTGCCCTTATTGCTGTGAAATCAGCACTTTTGCTTCCACTTGGGTGGCTGGGGAAATTTCTGGTTTTCCAGTCTGTGATTAGAATAAAAACAAGAGGGATTCTCTCTGGGTGCAGGGGGAAAAAAGAAATAAGAGTCTGTAGGTCCAAGAGTTTTGGTCACTGTGATCATCTGGAATGAGCTTTCCACGTATCATTAATTTCTCCTTGATGGCGGCATGCTGGAGTGAGCTGAATGTGGTGCTCCAGACATACTTTACATAGTGATCTCTCCTTGGGCTGCTTTGCAGTCTGATCTCAGAGTGTCTTGCAGGGAGCATCAGTCCCTGTATCCACTCTCCTTTTAGTGCACAAACTTCAAATCCTGTTTGCAGAAAAGCAACAGAAAGCTGAATGTGCAATAAAAATATGAGGGTTTGCTTGCAAATACAGTGAGTCTCAGTTCCAGTATCAGATGTTGGCACCTAGAGTGCATGAACATGAGCTGTTTGCAATCCTCCTGTCAGGACATTCAGCATGCAGAGCTCTACCTTCCATCTCTAAGACCTGAAAACATTTGAACTGACATCCAAATTTTCCAGCCTGCATCAGTTATTAATGTAAAGAGCATTGCTGATCAAACTGTAACTTTGTTCCACGTTATACCGTACTTGTTTATTTTTTCTTTCTGTGAAGCAAATCATCAGCAATTTTCCCCATCAGTAAGATTTTTTTGTTTCACAAAACCACAACCACAACCAGCAGTGGCTTGAGTCATGTTATTTCTTTATTGTTAGGCATTTGTAATGTATTTTTATTACTTGTGATATGAATGTGGCTTAGGCGTGTTTAACCACCTCATTCAATTCCCAACACCTCTGTGGGATGGGTGTTGCTGTTAGCTCTTGTAAAATAAGAGTAAATTGGGTAGCACATAAATGAAACTATTTTCCTAGAGATCATGGAGGAACACAGGGGGCTGAAATGGGGATACAGAATGCGGTTTGGCCAGTCCTTGTCTTAACCACGAGCTCCTCTGAGCTCTCTGGAGTGAAACACGTGAAGGGATTGGGACTGTGGGGAGGGATGGGGCATGGGCGCTGCTCCAGCTTGGAGCTCCTCAAGTGGTTTGCATTGGCATGCCAGGAGCTTTGGAAGGACACTGGCCTTTCAAATTAATAGCACACTTGAGGATTTTCCAGGTACTGCTAGAAAATTACGTGAGCGCACTCCCAAACATAAAACCAGATGTGCCGGGTCAGACCACAGGTCCCTCCGGCCCAGCAGTTTGTCTCCTGCAGTGGGTGGCCAGAGCAGGGCAGAAGGTCAGGAGATGTGAGTCATGGGATGTCCCAGAAAACTCTCCTGTGTTTGGCACTGACACCTCCCTGGTGGGGAGGTGATAACTGCACACACTGACTCGTCACCAGGAAACTGCTCTGCAGCCTTGGATGTTTATGCAGCTCCAGGAGCAGCTCAGCTGAGTTCCAGATACCTTCTGAAAACATTTGCCTGTTTCATGATTTGTTGGCATTGGGGTCCAGGTTTTAGTTGAAGCGTGGAGGAGCTGGGTGGAGTGCTGGCTGTGTTTGTGGGCTGGGAGATGGTGAGCTTTGCTGACACAGAGCCCTGCCTCTGGTGTGTGATGGGCATATGTGACACCTCACCTGCTGAGCTATATCTGAACTACCCCTGGAGTTGGTCCAGGTCAAGCAAAATCCCCTTAAATGTGCTATTGAAATAATTCTCCTGAAATGTAGTTTTGGTGACACTGGCAAACCCTGTGAACGCAAGTTGATGGTGTCACAATGTTCTAATTTTGTTTGGTGTAATCCAAGCAGGGGCTGTTTGGGGTGCAGTCCTGCTGGCATCCTGTGCAGGCTTATTCTAATGGTCTGGAAATACATTGTCTCCAGGCAAGCAGGCAGAGCTGAGGGGCAGCAGAGGCTGCTGCCACCCTGGTGGCACCTACACCTCTGCTGCCTTTTGGAGATCACCTGATCCCTGCCTTCTGGCACCTGGATGCCTGTGGTGTCTGTGATGGGATCTGTGTCTGTGAAGGATCTCTGCCTTCTGGTGCTTGTGATGGTCCCATTTCACTGATTGATAAAATGGGAGAAGCATCGCAGACAGCTATGAGTCCTTGTTCTGCTTTTATTTAATTATAATAATAAAAATAACAAAAATTAAAAACCTTAAATCCTTTGCTCTTTCAGAGCTGCTGTCTGAGCAGTGGAAGAGTATGCTGCATACATGGAAATGTGGGAGGTGTGAGAGTGTGTGAGCAATGTGTATTTAGATGGACTTTTGGTCTAATTTGAAAATTGGTTTGTTTTATACTGGCTTCAGTTGTAAAAAGGAATGATTAACCCAAACAGGAGCACCCGCGTTACTCACCTTTAATTATGTTTGCAATACATCATGGTGATACGGGGGAGTAGAAAGCCTTTCTGCATCCAGCACATTTGCCTCGTAGCATATGGTCCTATGGAAACAGTTTTGATTCAGAGCCCCCAGTAGCATATGGTGAAAAATCTGCCCCTGAAGTCAAATTTAAAGTAGAGGCTGGTCCCAGGCCCCAGAGGACCTCGTGTCTCCTGCCAGCCAGCAGGACCGGAGTTGGAGTATGTGTCACTGTTTCACTCATCATGGAGATTTTATATTTGGTTTGGGATGCTGGTGCATGAGGTTCTGGATGTAAAAGTCAGAAGAGATATAGTTCCTGTAATGTCTGCAGAGATCCTTGTGTCGATAAGGTCAGCAGCAAGTTAATAGATTTTTATCTTCTCATCACATGAACTTAATATAGTGCAACTGTTGGAGGGGAGGGGAGAAACCTTCCTGCCATTATTTTCTGATGTGTTTCAGGGGGTTTTAAAAGATGGTGTGTGCCTTAAAGCCCCTCTTTGCTTAAAATGAATATCAACAGCTCAAAATTATGAATAAAAATATTTAAATATGAACCGAAGGCTAAACATTGTATAGTAACACAGCTAAAACTAATTAGAGCTGGGTGAAGAGAGATGTGTTTCTCCATGGCAGTGATGGAATGGATGAGAAGGGGGATGGAGATTTCCTACTCCGTGCTCCCAACAGCATCAGACTGAGTTTACTTAAATGATGCCAAAGCAACACTCAGCTCTGTGCTCCTGCCATGTAGTGACGCAAAAGCAGAAGCAGAGGCTTTATACTATAAAAATAACCATAAATTCCACTCCACGTTATTCTTAAATCAATGCACCGATGGAAATGAAGACCCTGATTGAGCCCTGGGCTCCTCACAAAAGCTTTGATAAAGGGGGTGAACAGTGCTGATAAATGTGGGTGCTCCTGCCAAGCAGCAGTGAAGAAGAATCAGAAGCAGGAACAGCAAGATGGGGAGGTAGAAGGATGCTCCATGGCCATAAATACCTGTCATCACCAAAATGTGGTGTTGCTCACATTCCAGCCACTGTGGTGGAGGAGAGATTCTGTGGTGGCAGGGGAGGGAGCTGCTCCTGCACCAGCAGTGGAAACCCAGGGCTGAAATACGGCATCTCTGTCAGGGGCAGAATCCATGGAGGGACACCGCCGGGTCACGCTGACTAGTAGGGCTCAGCGATCAAACGTGTCACACCTGTCTTGGCCACGGGTGCAGGTGTTCTAGGTCAGCTCTCGCTGTGGTTATCAATCGCTGACAGTTGACAGTTTAATTTTACACCACAAGTACCTCATTACTTGTGTAGGCACTTGAAGAACATGTGGGCACTGGGTTGGATCAGTGATCAATGACAAAGGTTGCGCAGGGTGCAAGTGGTAGCAGTAAAAGTGAAGGTCTCCGTGCATGAGTTGGCAGTGGTGGGGATACATGACAAGGGGAGTTTAGCTGACAAACAGTCTGTCAGGGCTGGAAGAATGGAGGCTCGCCGGAGAGCTGGCGCTCCATTATAAAATACAGCTCGCCATTTAAAAGAGGGGGGGGGGGTGGAAAAAAGAAAGATAAAAAAGGCTCTTGCTTTGAAAAACTGTTTAAACAAATTTAATGCATGTGAGGGACTGTAAATTTTTATTCTACGAGCATTTATTTCACGACATGGAAGCATCCAGGTGTTCAGGAATTTTGTATTAAAGGAAAGTGGAGGTGCTGCTTTCATAGATGTACACACATGTGGTGCTGCTGGTTCAGGTTGCCCAATGGGTGCAGATTTGAGATGCTCTATGTATTAACCAAACCTTTCCCCGTGAGATTCCTCCTCTCTGTGCATTGATAGGACGATTTACTAAATCTGTTGTGAGGGATTTCTTCTGCCACAGTAAGGAAAAATTTGTTTCAACACACTTAAAAGTGTTGCTTTAATCAATCCCATCCAACTTTCTCTTTTTCTGCTTGTTTTTCTTTGCGGAGTTTCCGACATTCTTTTCCATGTCGAATCTACCCGGCGGATTTTGTCACTGGGGCGATCACGGAAAGAAAGAGACATATGGCACTAGTTTGGTAGAGCCGTGGATCTTGCACAAGGATGTAAATCTTGTTTGCTTGAGAGACTGCACTGAAAGACACTTTGCTCGAGGTATAACGTAGCTGCGTTATTGAGTGCACCTTATAATAATTGATATGGCTGGAACGGTATTAATGGAAATAATGGGAATTTCACCCAAACCGTAGTAAATAAGGAAAAGACTAATAGTCTTTGCCCTCTGCTGAATTGAACACGTCTTAAAAAAAGATTCTTGATTATGTTTCACGTGCTGATTAGGTGCAGGCTAACTTTGATCATATCACCTACGGTTCCCACCGAAAGGACACATGCGGCGCGGGTCGTGGTTTTAGAAATTGTTAAAATGATTGAATAAGCAGCTCGGAAAACACACGGCTCTAAAAAATGAGATGCACGCTCTGTGTTGGTGTTTTGTATTGATTTAGTAACAGTGCTGGGAAGCCCTCATGGTGCTTGGTGTGCAGGCAAAGACTCCCTCTCCTACCACTCCCCTGCCAAGCCAAGACACCATCATCTTTGCTCTCTTTTAGCCCCAAGGTATGTCCAGTCTTTAGTAAATGACAATGGAAATGAATCAACCTCATGTTGAAGATGGAAAAAACTTATTTATAAGTCATAACAAAGGATCCAAAGGTCAAAACTGGGATTCAGATAGCTCATAAATATTAGTTAACTTTCAAACCAAATCTGGATTTCTGGAGAGTCTGGTAGTATTATGGTCTTTTTTTTTTTTTTTTCTTATTCTGTGTCCTCTAATATTTATTTTAAATTTACTCTAGATGGCAAAGAGAGAAGTTTTGGAGATATGTTTTTACTATAGTGATGAAATGAACTTTATAAAATACTAGTGGTGTATAACATCACAGCCATCAGAATGGTGATCCTGATTTCAGCTCCGAATTAGTCAGTGTTCAAACAGGCAATTAAGATTATTTTAATTATTTTTTCTATTACTGTGCACAAGTTAATATTAGAAATTTCCTTGCCACATCCATTTTCTTTTTAGTGAAAATAATCTCCTGTAAAATTTGGAATAGGGCCATCCATGATAAAAGATCACATCTGATGGATAAATGTAGTACATTTTTGGTGGCCTGGTAGGTGTTGTAACTATCACTCATCAGATGTCTTGTTGGGACTAGACTAGCTGTAAATTTGATTACTTGAAAAGAAATATTCAAGTCTCTGGCTTATGAACCAAAAATGCTGTGTTGGGTCGTTATGTTGACTTGAAAAATCCCATCAACTGTAGTGGGATGAAGAATTGCCCACAGGGCTGTCTTCATATGGTAACTTGCCAAACACACTTTAAATTGTCTTGAAATCAATAGATCCATGAACCCTCTTACTGTATATAGATCTACATTATCTAACCAGCCACATGCTGGAGGAGTTGTGGGTGTGTTGAACCATTTAAATGCTGGGCACCACAGATGTGAGAGTGAGAAGGAAACGTGGACAATGGCAGGAGAATAAGGGCAGCTGGGAGGAGAAAGGAGGTGGGAGAGATGAGAAGTCTTCTCTGTCTCTGCTGAAAGGATAATATTTCAAGGATCTGATGGGACACAAAGGCCTGGAAGGGTTGTGATTGGCAAATGAAAGAAAAAAATACCTTGAGAGAGGGAGGAATTTCTGGGCTGTGAGGAGGAGTATTTTGGGTCACATTTAGGCCAAGTTAGAAAGAGAAAATGAACTCTGGAGCAGTAGTGGAGAGGAGCAAACACTCCAGCAGAGAGGGAAGAAGCAAAGAGAGGGGAACCAACTGAATTAAAATAGTTCTGATAGCACAAAGGTCTTTTCTTACAAGACTTTGGAAAACCAAGAGTTTTCTGACTTGTGGGCCCAGCCTGCACCAGACAGGTGTCAAGGAAGCATCCAGCAAGATTGCTGTTGTGTAAAGGAAAGGCAAACTTTGCCAGAAATATCCAGTATCAGAAAATATCTAGCAGAAAAGAAATTGCCAGAACCTGTGGTGATCTCCAGCCTGTGCAATGCCATTGCCTTCACTGAAGTTTGAGTCGCTGGAGTCAGGGAAACAACCACCTTGCATTTTTAAGGAGTTGTTGGGCCATGTGTTTCCCCTGGCGACACTGGTGCAAATCCAGGGCAATCCCACCAAAGTTGGAGATTGCTCTGGCTTTCTGCCAGGTACAGAGGCTTGGGTTTGGCCAACAGAGGTCACTTACACAAGTGTGACCTCACTGCAGTTGGTGCTGCTCCACACTTGAGGTGATTGAGTGAAGAAGTTGGCTCAGTTGCTGCTGAGGAAACTCAGTGTTCATGTTTCTAAATGTTACTTTAAATATCAGGGATTTTCTTTTCACATTTGTTATTCAGAGCTAAAAGTGGGCTGGTCTTTTCTAGCTAAATCGAAATGTTAGTGTAGGTTTGTTTGGTTTTTTTTTTTTTTCTCCTTTACCACAACCCATCTACTTCTACATTTCCTAAAAGCTTTTTGGATTTAACAGGGATAAATTCTGTGCTCTCCTGCAAGTAGGTTTAGCTTTGCTACCCGTTAATCAGCAGTGCCCATTGTCACCAGTCAAGAAATGGGTCCAGTGAATTCAGATTTCATATAATACATGGCCATGACAGGGAGGGACAGATGGGCCCCCTTCATCCCCCCACCTGCTTGGTGGCTTCTTCTCTTTTGGTTTCTTTTCTGCTGACTCTCACTCTGTCTTACTGCTGGGTGAGGTGTATCCCTGTGTCACACTGCTCTTAAGAGGGAGAGATGTAAAATTTTTCAACCACTAATTTTTTAAGAAAAGGTTTTGAAATGAAGAGTTTTCAGCAGCATTGATGGGACAAAACTCATCCCCTTTGTCCATGAGCTGAAGGAGCACGGGGCAGAGTGCTTGGGTTATTTAAAAGAAGATTTCCTCAATGTTTTTAGGGCAAAATGCATTCATTTTTGCATAGGAGTAAATAATGGGGGATGAGTGGCTGTTGCTGTGTTGCAGCAGGGATGGTGGGAGTGTCTGTCCCTGCTCAGGGCTCATCCTTCTTGCTGGGTCCTGGAGCCAGAGGCTGGCTAAGCTGAGGAGCATGGGCTGTCAAAGGCAGAGATGGGACACAAATCAAGGCACATGTAAGGCCTTCCTCTGCTCTCATTTGGATTATTTGCAGAATTTTTTTTTTTTGCTGATTTGCATGAAAGCAGAGTTGTGACTTTATTTAGCACTGCTATAATGACTTCAGAACAGCTCAGGAACATCATGTGGTGTCATCTCCTCTGTGCAGGGCCCTGTAGGGAGAGGGTGGCAGTGTAAGAATGACAAATGGGATCAGGATGCTTTTCATATGAGTGGAGAGTACAGACAGGATGCTCCAGGGGACAGGCAGGGAAATCTGGGACAAGGTGCCATGCAAAGCAAACCTTGCCTGATTTGAAAGGTGGAGAGGATGTGCTGTGATTTTACCAGTGGGAAAGGATGAGCTGGTGGGAGAAGAATGACAAACACCTACACTTTGATTCTGGAACACTGTGGTGGTTGGGCACGAGGAGTTTGCTGCTTGTTCTTGCCTTGCTGGTCAGATCACGAGCCATGTGCTTTGTGTGAGGGGGAGCTGCAAAGATTGCCCCTTGCTAAAGTCCTGTGAGTCCTCCAAAGACAGGAATAAATACACTATCTATCCCAAAATACAAAGAAGGAATGATGCTGGAAAGCCAGGCAGGATTGGGTATGGGGCAGGTGAGGAGGTGACAGCTCAGCCCCGTGTCAGGATGTTCCAATGGGAGCTGCAGGTCGTCACCCTCTCCACTAGCAGGTTAACACTGCTAACATACAGCCAGACTGCAGAAAACGGTTTTAAAAAATGCATTTTGTTTTCTTTTGTGGGTAAATGAGCCACAAGTCCCCGTGGGGGAGGCACAGTGCACTGCCCCGGGATGCTGGGCTCTCTGCAGGGGATGGGATGGGGTGGAAGGAAGCACCGGGCGATGCCCTGGCCCACACCAGGAGCGCGTCCGCCCCAGTGCTGCTCCAGTGCTCCCCATATTTGGTGGTCTTTAATTTGGCATTACATACTCGGGGCTTGTCTGCAGCTCGTATGATTCAAAGTTCTCCATGGGGTCTAATGTACAAGGCCTGGCCTGTTTTCATTAGGTTTCCTGAGCTCTCCTCCCTTCTCCCCAGTGTTGCAGCACAAAGACACTTTTGTCAGGCTATGTTGGACTCTCCTCAAAATCCAAGCACTTTCAGGAAAGGACTTGGAAGTCTATCTTCTCAGTTTCCATATCCCTTTGCCCTCTGCTCTGGCATTTGGTTTGATTGGTTGTAGAGTTGTCCTTCCCCCCCCCCCCCCCCACTTCTTTTTGTTGATCTGTCTGTGCTGGAGTCTATCTTGCAAAGCAAAAAGTGTATTGCAAATCGTGCAAGCCAGCTCTCTGAATTATTGCACATTGTAAAGTATTAACTCCTTCAGTCCTCGGCTGGTTTAGGTGTTAGGACCAAAATCATGATAGGAATGCTAAAGGAGTATTATTATATTTTATGTTCACTGCCACAAGTTTAGTAAGAAATTTAATCCCCCCCTCTCTTGCTCACACTCTCTCTCTTTCTCTGCCTCACGAGGAAAAAAAAAAAGAAAAAAGGAGGAAAATTGGCACCAAACTTCCATTTGACTTGGCAACTTTTTCAGTAATATGATTTGATATGCTTTACTAGAAAGGGTAACATGCTAATGTTTCAGAAGAAGCCGATTTTCTATTAGTGAAAGTATGGTATATAAAAGATCAGGCATTGCTATTAAACTCTTCAATCAATGAATTTATAGCCTATTCTAAGTGGTAATGATATAATGGAATGCAATAATTTAGTATTGAAAAATATGTTTGGTTTGACGTTTTGGGGATTCCAGGAAATGCTGCTATTTATATAGCTGCATCTGTGCAAAAATTAAAAACAGGGGAAAAAGAAGATTATAAAAGCAAGCACAGCCAAATAGTTTGAAATCAATCTATCCAAGATGCTTTCATAACATATTATATAAAGATCATGTTTGCTCTTTTCATGTATCTGTTTCCTCAGACTATGATTTTATCATGATTTATGCACCCAAGTACTGATAATATGAGTAGAGTGGTGGGTACTACTTTGTTTCACACATTTCTAAGCCAGTTTGTATATTACTTTTTCAGAGGCAGAGGTGGAAATAGTATTTCTGCCTATGGGATATAATTATATTACAGTTCCTACAGAAGAGGGCTAAGTAAAGCCCCAATGTTTCAATTAATAATGCACTGTCAGCTCTGAGGGATGATATGAAACTGTATTGGATCAAAGATTACCAGCCTCAGACAGGGTTGCTGCTCTCTCTGCTTTTCTTTTTCCTTTTTCTGATTTTTTTTTTATTTGCCTGATTGACTCTCTGCAGTTTTTGAAGAATAATATTTTGCTTAAAAGTAAAATATTACATTCTTGCAAGCCTGATTAGGTTACTTTTAGGGGTGGGAGTTGGTTCCTTGCCGTATATGAGCAGATGTTAAGCTCCTTCCATTATATTTTAACATCCAACATCTTGC
Organism: Molothrus aeneus; assembly: GCF_037042795.1. Taxonomy (NCBI): domain Eukaryota; kingdom Metazoa; phylum Chordata; class Aves; order Passeriformes; family Icteridae; genus Molothrus; species Molothrus aeneus. The sequence continues at coordinate 21,816,186 of NC_089655.1, forward strand.
ATATACCTTTTAATTGTTAATGTGGTCAGGCAATAAATTCACTGTCTATGGGGAACTAAGAATAATTTTCTAAATTTCATTCTCTCTAGCCAGTTGCTAGGAAATGAAGTGCTTTGGTTAATAATGCATTTAAGATATTTGCAAGATCTCAGTTTAATATTTGTTCTGTATTTACATGAAATTCTGACCAAAAGAGAAAGGGTAATTAAAATCCATTTAATTTTTGGTAGCATTTAGCACCAGCTTGAAGCGTACTACTAAAAATTATGAAATCATTTTGCAGATGAATAGGAAAATATTCTTTGAAATCTGACAAGATTTATTTGAAATAATGCTTACTTTAAAAAATAACTCCTTTTAGGTCTTACAATTCTACACTTCTTACTGAAAAATGGTTTCCCAGTAGCGTACATATCCTATATCAATGTAACTAAATTTATATCGTTATAAATTTTTGAGGTTGGATTCTTGAGTTTTGAAATTAAATAACCACAGTTAACTGTATTAAATGTAGACTTGAATTTGATCGAAAATAAGTAAAGCACTTATGACAACCTCTGTAAATGCTTAAATACTTTAGTTGTGTTTGTGAGCATTAAATTGTATTATAAGGAGCCAACACTGAGTATACAAGCTCCTGTGGGACATCTTGGACTTTTGGGAGATTAAAAAATCGTGCATTAATGAAATTTTGCAAGTTTTTTATTTAATAGATAGTGCTTTTCAGGGTATGCAAAATAATTGGTAGCGGAACGCTATATGCATCTTTACACTCATGCCACATAATGTATATAATTACTTGGAGAAACTGCTTAACTTTAATGGGGCGTTTCTTGATCATATAATAGGAAAACTAACAGCTTTAATTAAGATTTATGAAGCAGAGAGGTAATATATTCTGCTAAATTAGGTAACTATTGGTGGGTAGTGTATTTTTAAGCAATTAAAGGCCTGATCCTGCAGCTCTTTTGCTGTGTAAGCCATTGCCAGCTCATGCAAGGAGTCCTGCTGCCACGTGAGGGAGGGCTGCAGGAATGGGGCTGCATCTCATGTTTTACAGTCCCTAGGGCATGGCAGAAAAGAGCTGTGGGTATAGGCTGGGTTTATCCCTGGTTTTAGGCCCGGCTTTGAGTAGATTTTCCTACTCCAAGTGTAGCAATCACCAGAAGGAAGCAGTTGGCATCGCCCTTGGTGACTCGTGTGAGTGGTGGGTCAGCTCCAAGAGGGTTCATTGCAGGAGGGAAGTCAAGCAAGGCTGTTTGGGGATAAACTGGAGTGAGGAGCAGGCAAGGGATTGTTTCCATCTGGAAAACTATCCATCAGAAGAGAGGTGCAAGGGGCTGTGATATGTGGGTTGCCATGTGCTGGAAAACCCCACAGATATGTGCAGAAAATGGGATTGGATGAGAATCTTTTGAATTTTCATGGTGCAGACTTCCATTCTGGTTTTTTTTCATATGTTCTATGATGAATTTGATTTTTTCCCCCCTCATTAAATCACAGGTGAATGGGCCTCAGGTCTGATCATGGCCAATTCTACATTTCTGCTGTACCCTTGCATGTCTGTGAAACTGGAGGAAGAATCCCATGCATAGTCCTTTATTTCAAAAAATGATCCCAATTTTAAACCACACCTGTACACAACCAGTCTTCTCTAGATGGTTAATTTCCACCCAAGCACATCTGAGGAGAAATCACTGCTTTTCTGAAATACAAACACCTGATTGAGAGAGATCCTGTGAACTAAGTATGAGGAATATCTGAATTAGACAGGGATTGATTTATTCTTTAAAAGTGGGCTAGTCACTTTCATGCAGTTTAATGCCTGGTAGAAATTAAAAGTTCACCTGCACAGATTTCGTTGGAAATCTTTATAATTGCAAAATGAGGAAACTTGACTAAGACCATTGACTGGCCACTCTTTCTGCAGGGCTGTGAACTCTTTTTTGGTTTTTCTTATGCAAGTGCCCTTTGAATCCAATGGTAGCCATGTTACTTGGAAGTTGCTTGGACTACCAAGAATAAATTTGTTTTATGGTTGGGTTTAGTTTGTTTTGTTTTCCCTTTGCTCAGGCTAGTTCCCCATTTAAACTGGAGGAACTTGCACTATCTGAATCAAGTAGAAGCAGAACTGCTAAGGAAATAAGTGGTCCTTGAGCTCTAGGATGTGGTAGGAATTGAATACATTTTATATCCCTCAAATATATTCAGTTCCTCTGTGTTGCTGCCCTGTGTTTTGCCTCAGTTCCTCAGCTCAAGTCTTGTTTTTTCCCTGGTGCTCATTGTGCCTCTCTGATGAAAAGAAGAAACCTCCCAAATTTTCATGTAGGCTGCAAGCATCAGCTCGTGACACCTCCCAGTTTAAACCTCTATGGGGAAAGCAACTGGAGCAACCCCAATTTTCGTCTAAAATACAGTGAGTTTCCAGCAGCATTTGTGGAAAAGCAGCACTTGAAAACATTGGCTGGAGTACCAAGCCCAGTATCTCATTAAACAAAAACTATCTCAGGATTTTCAGGTCCTCCTTCTCCTAATTCAGGATTTTTGTATCCTGTACGTTGGCAGTGTGCAGTTTTGGGGTCAGTCAGACATACTGGCCCCAAACTTGGTCCATTGGTGCCCGTGCTTGCTCTGCATGCCACGTTTGAAAGCTCACATATCATCCAGGCCATAATTCTAATGAATCTGGCTTGGGAAAAATATGAGCACTGAACAGGAGAGTAGGGCCGTGGGAAGTACATTTTTAAAAGTATGCCCAACCAGATAAATAGACTTTTTAAACCCAAAATAAACAGATAGAGAAAACTCACTTAGGCAAAGGATGCATAAATTATCTTTACCCTGAGGATGCAGTAAGTTATTCCCTCTTTACATTCAAAACCTCTGTTTTCCAAGTCTGTATTTCATGTCTAATCACTAAGAATGCCCTCTTTGACTTCACCCGTGCCTGCAATCATGCCCTTTCCTGAGAAGGGCCCATTTGTCATGTGGGGAAAGAGGGTTTAATTAAGTAGGGAAAATGTACCTAGGGTGGAAACTGAGCTCTAGCCATGTTTCCATAGAAAACATGAAAAAACATCTGTAGATGAGTCTAACCTTTTTTTTTTCTTCATGCAAAGACATTTTTTTGGTTCCCCACTTTTCTCTTCAAAACCTGAAGAGTTTCTGGGTAAGAGAGAGGAGAGTCCTATATAAAAGAACAAGGGTGGAATGTGCATTTATCCCCCCCCCAAAAATACATTTTTCAAATTCACTTTTTTTTTCTCCATTTTCCTTTTCCCTCTGGGAATCCAGCAAATGTCTCTGTTGTGCACTCCAAAGCGAGTCAAGGTTTTAATAGGGAGGGGTCAAAGAAAAAAGGCAACTTGCAGATCTCCTGCTAAAATTCCAAGTATTCCTTTAAAACAAAAATATTGAGAGAAACAAAGGGAAAAACTATCAAGGGAAGCATTTCAATTACTGGAAGGCAAGGGAAATCTTAATTTTCATGCCAGCAAAAAGGTTACATGGGTTTTATATCTGAGCTTTACTTACTGTTGTGCTTAATTGCATGTGATCGCTTACCATGAAAAATGCAGCAACCTGCAGAACCTGTACCTTGTCCTTGAGTTGCAATACATGCAAAAAGGAGCTGCCTGTAGTTTTCCCTAAATTATCAGGACAAACAGGGTGTCTTTTAAGCAAATCTATGGCCACAGTTCAGCTCCAGTCTGTAACTCTGAGTCCTCAGCAGCCCAGTGGGTCTCTCTGTTCCCACATGTTTGTTTTCCGTGTGACTCTTTGCACCCTTAGGCCATTGTGACAATCTTTTTGATTTCTTTAAGGTGGTACTCAGTTAAAGTTTTGCCAGGCAAGGACAAACAGTTGCTCTGATGGAGCAGTACAGCTGGGCACTGGAAGACAGGCTGGTACTTGGCCAGTCTTTGAATTTCCATGCTGTCACCTTGTTCCCACTGACAAAACATGCCCCAAAGTGACTTTTCAGGTGCTGGTGCACTGAGATAGTGCTTTGAAAGAGACACATTGTAAAGGACTGACTCTGCTTCTCTCAAAGTTGTGGCACAACTCACAAACTGGTGAAAAAAGAGATCTGAGCTCACGTTATCCCAGGCATGGTTACAGTCCAGGCTTTTCTTATGGAACTATTTCCTAGGAAATCTGGGTTTATCTTCTGAAGCCATGAATTATTCTTCTCCAAGCTGAAATAAGATGCTGTGGGGACAAAAGGACAAGGGGTAGCAGAGTGACAGAAATGGCAGGTCCTCTCACAGAGCTATGGAAATGTGTCGACACTTTTGCAGAAGGGATGAGAGAAGCCTTCTTTCTCTTTACATGAAAAGCATGGGGAGGAAAGGAAAAGGGCTGCTGCATTTCTATCATCTATAATCCTCCACTTAACCTATGAATTAGCCCTTGTGTGAGCAAAAAGGAAAGTTGGTGGCTAAACCATAACCCGCCCCCCAAGTGGGTACAAGTCTTCCTTTTCCCATCCTGAGCACTATATATAATGGGCCCCTTGAATTAAGGAGATATATTAAAAAGAATCCTGGCTGGCTTGCCCCATTTTCTTCCTGGCTGTGCATATATTTATGTAATGTCCAATACCCCAGGACCAACCTCTTCAGAGCTGGTGTCAAGGTGTAAGGTGCAATTTTAACCTAGTAATTCCATACCTGCTTTAAACTGCTGGCACGAATGTTGGCAGGAGTAGATGCCTAATTACTCGTTTATACCCAAACTGCAAATTAGGTTTAGCTTCAGTGTGCACTGTGGTTCACAGGGAGGGTGAAAATATGTGCAGAGTTACCTACAAGGGAGCCTGAGCCAGCAAAAACAAAGACAGAGTTCAGAAAGTAGAAAATCCCACAGTGAGCTGTACAGTTTGGCCAAGGACCCTCGCTCTGCCATAGCTGATACCACGTACTTTAATGGAAAATATGAGAGCTTTTGAAACAGAAAGGATGAGAGGCGTTCTCTGTAGGTTGCCACAGATGGGGAACTTCAGTTGAGGTAGCCTCAGCTGTCTGAATGTTTGGCTCCACCTTGATGTGGCACTTAAAGCCCTCCCATGGGTGAGAGTGAGAAGACTTTAGCCAGTCCAGCCCCCTGGGGTGTGGCCTCCAGTCTTCCTCCATTGACTGCAGCAAGAGCCTGGGTGCTCAATGCTGAGAAGTGCCTTCCCTAAAGCTAGGTGAGATGCTTTCTGATCATAGAGTTTGATAGCTGTGTATACTAAAATGCCAGAGTTTGTGGTTATACTTTATTTTTTGTGAAGCTGGCACCCAGAGGAGCCCTCACCATCAGCCAGGTCTTCTTCCTACCTGGGGGTGAGGTGGGATCCTGAGTACTTTTGTGTTGGAATGCTCTTGTTCCAAGGCTGAGTTGCATCCCCACAGGCTGTGGGAGGATAGGACCAAAGCAACTCAGTCTGGCTAAATGGGATTTACCCCTGAATCCATGAATGAAGACAGAAAAATGTGGACTCTGTGATTTCTGGTCTCTTGCTATTCCTGCCAAACCGTGTCCAATGTGTGAACCATTGATGGCAGCTGCTTGGGGCTGGAGGCAAGGAAATGTCAGTGACAAGTAGATGTGTTTGTTTATGCAGGCAAGAAGATGATGAAATGGGATGTGTGGCTCTTCCAAGGGAAGCTGTGTGTCCACTGAACAGAGTGGATCTGTGTTGTGAGCAATCTCCCCACCGAGAGACTGCTCTGTCTCTGGGCAACACCACCAACAAACCATTGTACCATCATGCTGGATATCCTCTTTACCTGAGTCCAGGAATGCTTTGTCCTGAAGGAGCAGCAGGCATTTAGCCGCGAGTAGCCTCTGTGTCTGACTGCTGCCGGCCCGCAGCCCGACTGGCCGTGGCGAGCGACGTGCCATTTTTTATTATGTAGAAGGAAATTTTGCAAATATGCCCAAGGGTGAGGCAACATCAATAAGCAGGGAATGAACGCTCTATTACATTCATTTGGTTTCGTAACTTCTGTTGGGTCACAGGGGAGCTGCTAAAGAAAACAAAACAAAATCTCTTGTATGCCGGCTATATTTAGTCGTACGGAGCTTTGCGTTTGTTCTGGGGCTGAAGAACAGCATGTCCAAACCTGGAGCTTGAGGTTGAGTGTGCACTTAAGCCCTGGTCCTGCAAAGGCTTATGCGTGTTCCTAACTTTGCACGTTTTTGAGTACAAATGAGCTTTGGTTTAATGACCCTGCTCATGGGATGTAACGGGAAATGTCTGTGACCCGTGTGGATTATTCCTTCCACACCTCCATAATGCTCCCACACATATGGGAGTACAATGTGTGCTTGTGCCTCTGTGGGCTACCTGGGCATCCTTGAACTGAAGGGAAAAAATGCTGGCCTTTGCCTTTCAATTGCCTATCCAAATGTGGCTAAAATAGTATCTTATATAAAATAACTTGATCGCGTGTTTCGGCATCAAACAAAACTCCCAGTGGTGGCTGGAGGTCCCTGCAGTGGTGGCTCCTTCTAGGCCACGTGGACTCTAAAACCAAACAATATGAACCCTTTTGCACCAGAGCATGTGAATACAGCCTCATCATACCTCTATTTCCCCCTTTATTTTAGGCAACAGATTGCAGGGTGGTTTTGGAGGAGGGAATCAAAATAATTTTTATCTATCTATCTTAGAGAAAGTTGGGATCTGTATGGACCTGCTGTCAACAAACGGTGATCAGGATGAATTAAAATCAGAGTACTTTATGACAGGAATTTTCACAGTAATTGTAACAGGTTTTCCAGTTCTTGACAACCAAAACTCATGAATTAGGTGCCTTGGAAGCATGGAAGTTAAAGCATGTGGATTTCTTTATGGTTTTTTCAAGGTTTTGAGTTTCCTAAGGTAACTTGAGTGGGAATTTGAGGCTATCTTCTGTCATGGTGTAAGCTGCTGCTTGTAATAGTTAAAATCCTCATATATTTGCATGACTCCAAGAGCTGAGGCTTAAAGAAAATCTCAAATATTCAGCACTGGTGCTAAAATTGGAAGAGCCAGTGGTACCTCCAGTTGTGCTATGACTATAGCATGGTTCATGAGCTTTCAGGGATTTCTGTTGTCATTGCAGTGTGTTATATATTCTAAATTGACTACCCAGGTGGTCAGATTCATGATGTACCTATTCAATTGGAAGGAGAATTCAAACTTTGATGGTGGAGGATGACCCAAGGAGAGTTGTCTCCAAAATGCCCTTCTGTGATGAATCTGGGAGGTTCCTGGTTGCTGCATTCCCCCAGCCCACAAGGGTCTTACAGCAGGGATTAAAGGCAAGGCACAGCCTTGCAACAGGCATCACTCTCCTTTGTAGCTGATAAGAAAAAAGGTGAAAACAATACATAAGTTTTTTTGATTATTTGAAAGTTGCAGCACAAACTCATGCTTCTTCTTGCCTCCCCATTACTTTACATAAAATTGTTATGCATTCTAAGTAGTAGCAGCCTGGGCCTCTTGACCTCACAAGAAGAGCTGTTACTATACATTTAACAAAAACAAGGTATTATGTATTAGCCTACACATTTTGCAATAGCTCCAGCAATCTAGTAACTACAGTCCAATTTAAACCGTGCCTGGAGGCAACAAAAATTGCACAAAATGGCAGCTAATTTATAGAAGGGAGAGAGGAAATATTTGGGGGTCTATTCCTTCAAGCCATCTGATTCGTATTATTGACTCATTTAGAAAACAGAAAGTGAGCAGAGACAAGTTTTTAAGGAGTTTGGTTTCACACAAATGACTTGCAATTGCAGCCCATTATTTTTATACCAAGACTTCATTAGTCATATCCCCGTCAAACCTGTGAGCAGTGTCAAATGTTTTCAGAAAACACACCAGGACAGGTATGGAACTCATCAGCCCGTGGCAAAGGTCGCTCTCATTAAGGAGTCAAAAATGAAAACTTTCAGTGTCTCTAACACATTGCACAGACGTTCCTGCCCCCACTTCTGAAACGAGGGGCTGAGCGAGCACCTCCTGCTCCCCAGACATTCAAATAAGATCAAGATGACAGGGCAAGAAAATGAATAGGATTCTTAACTGGCTGTACTTTATAATACGGTACTGATTGGAAACAACCAGAAAGTTGTTTGCCATGTCTATAGTACCATTTCCTGAGGTTAAACATAACATCTGAAATGAAGCAATTAAGTCTCCTTAAAGCAAAAAAGGAAAAAAAAAAAAAAGAAAGGAAAAAGATGGGGCGGGGGAAAGAAGGAGAAAAGGGGAGGACGTGGGTCTGACTCGGCACGCCAGCCATGCTCCGATGAGCAAAAGAAATGTCTGTGCAAACTTCTTCCCACCTGGGAGGTTGGAGGGGAGACAGGAGAGCTGTGACACCGGAGTTGTTCGGGGCTGGCTCTCAAGCTGTGCCGTGACAGATGTGTTTTGAGGAATTTTGAGGCGCGGAGATAAGAATAACAAAAAGCCATTCACTGAAGCACAGTTACACAGGCTTAGCACAAAAGGGTGAAGAGAAAATGTGTCAATACGCTCCTTATTTGTGGAAGGTTGGCCGTGTTTCTGCAGCACACTGCAGTTGGGTCTGAGGGCTGTTGCTAACAGCAGCAAGGGTTGCTGTCTTGCCCCTTAAAAGTTATTCAGAGTTGTCCTGGCAATGAAAGAGGATTCCCTTTAGCTGCTTCGTTCTGGGACACAACAAAGTCCTTCTGATGTAGAAAATGTTTGTCTTACAGCGGCTTTGCTTATTTAAAAATAGTGTCCATAGGGCTTTATATAAGATGGCAAAAATACTTTTAGCAAGGTTTTGTTTTTTAACTGCTCAGCTTGTGTAGACTTGAGTTTGCTTGTTATGCTCTGAACACATCTTTGGGCAGCCAGGGAATGGGGTCCCCAAAATGCCTTGGTCTTGGCTTTCTCAGTCTTTCCCAGTGGATTGCAACAGCCTTTGGTTATGGGTACAACTTTTGCTGGGTTGCCTGTCAAGTGGGGGCAAGAAACCTGGTTTCTGTGGGCTAGTCAGCATTTGCAACATTAATCAGTGAAGATTTAAGTTCTATAGCAATTACTTGAAGGAAATAGTTGAAGTTGCAGGTTATTTTGTATGTAGGAAGATGCACGTATGGATAGCTTAATAATTATTTAAAGATCTCAGTGTCTTGTCCCATGCACCAGCATTTGTGCAATGTACTCATTCACATATGACAATATTTGTCTCTCCTGCTTCCTTGCCTGTTCCAGCCTGAAGTGCTGAAGTGCTTAAACCCTCTCCAGCCTGACAGCTGGAGGCACAGATCCTGGAAAAGCAGGGAAAATGCCCATGCTGTTGGGCAGGTTGTGGCTGCCCTGCTCTCATGTGCCCTCCTGGTAGCACATTTCTCCCAGTGGAGAGGTGGCTGAAGCTTCAGGTTGTTTCTTGAACATAGAAAATGATGTGATACACAAATAGGTTATAATTGTCTTTGACCATCATTACTGGAGAGTGCATGGGGTGAGCGGGCTCCCTGAGCTGGCTCCTGTCTCCTTTGGTTGTGTGTAATTCACTGGGAGGCCATGTGGCAGAGGAGGAAGGCCAACATTTCTGGGTTCAATCATTCTACTGCTGTGGTCTCAGGCAAATGTGATTCTCGGTTTCTTGGCTCCCCTCTCTGCAAAGCAAGATGAGTTTGACCCTCTTTGTGAGTGTTGGGAACTCTCCTGGGTGGAGCTGCTGGTGAGCAGAGTGGCTATCAGGGGTGAGCTGAGAAATGCCAATGCTTATCACTGATAAGCAACCCTTTGGCTAGACTCACTTAATAAAAAGATATTTCTGACACACATTGCCTACCCTGGGCTCACACCGTGGAGTTTCCCCCTTCCCCAAATGCAAGACACATGGGGTTATGAACCTCCTTCTGCTGATCAAGTGTGTTTATCTGCAGAGATCAGGGCTGGGCTTTGCTGGAGTGTCCATGCCCTCACCTGCCAGCCCCCGGTCAGCCCCTGACCAGAGGCACATCCTGATGCCAGCCCTGTGATTGATGCACTTGGCCGAGAACTTCCCTCCTGCCCGCTCAGGAAACAGGAGGGCTGGGGAGATAGTGCTCGCCTTTCTTTCACAGCCCCTGCTTCCGAACTCTAATCACCTTCTGCTGTGGGAAAAGAGATGAGATGCTGCCTAAAAAACAGATCATTGTCCGCCTCCTAGATTAATGCAGAGAAAGCAGTATTGTCTGCTGAATGGATAAACCTTCCTCCTGTCACTCAAAACCTAAATTCAACGCTACTTCATTTCTAAGAGGCTTATCTTCCTTGAATAGACCCTTGCAGCTCAAGTAAGAGGCGATGTAATGAAGCGTGTTTTTTTCTTAAGTGAGAAACCTGCTGCAAAGAAGGGGTGAAGCCTGTGCAGCTGTTCTAAAGGGCCTTTGCAGACTCTCGAAATACTTGTCATTTATCTGGTCTTGCCTGACAGCAAATGAGAGAAGATCAAGTTCAAAATCTGCTGGCGCGGCTTTCAGGGCTTCTTCATCTGTTAATTAAATAATGGTCATTAGTGCACAATGCCCCCCAATAAGGGCGGATATGATGCTGAGGTGGAAATATGGCTTTGGGGGTTAGGAATAAGCAGATGGCCCCCAGGAATTTTGCTGCTTTGACCCCCCCCAGCGATGCCTTGGTATGCGGCTGGAGGGGCTGGCAGTGAAACAGGTGGCATCAGGCAGAAAAATAAATTCGTAGAAGCGTGCTGAAATCATTGTAGAATCCACTCCTTTTATGTGGGGCAGCAATTAATTCAGTGATTTCCCACAAACCAGCCTGTTTTTGGAAAATCACCCACACCACCATTGCCACAAATAATGTCCTGTTTGCTTTCCTGGAGCCTGCTGTACTAAAGACTTGCACTTTTAATGTATTTTGGGAAATGTACTCTCTAAATTAAGATTGGTGCTTAACATTAGAGGGCCAAATTCTGAGTTGTTTACTCAACTTCTGCTTGGTCAAAACTTACTCTGATGTCAAAGAACAACTCTGAGGGTTGCTGAGATGGGATGTAAGATCTGTCTCTGAACAATCACAGGTGATACAGGAATTTATTGTAGATGTGAGAGGTTAGTTCTTCTTTTTATGGTCAACATATGTTTAATATTCACATGTTTGAATTCATATTTTACCTAAATGCACTGCTCTTGTGAATACCTCTTTCTTTCATCACCAATAGCATGACTTTTCCAGTCTCACCATCACCATGTGGACTGTGGGCATCCAGCTTATGCCTCTGCAGTTACAGGCCATGTCCTGAAAAATCCTTGGCCTTTTCAGACACTGAGGTGGATGTAGTTTTATTTCAGCTGTGACCATCTAGGAATTGTGTGACACTGAGTTACCCAGGATTATATCTGATTTTTCCTGTGAGTTGCTGTTTTTCTTCCTGGGGTTATTGGGTGGGACAAGAGGGGAGACCCAGCATGGTGCACACAGGGAGGGCAATGCAGGTTTGCTTGTGCCAGAGTTAAATGTGCCTGAATGTCCAGTCTGGCTTGGACAGGAAAATAAAAAGCTTTAAGCACTTGAGAAGATTGGCCATTGTCAGGGTGGTGGTCAGCTTGAGGGGGCTTGGCAGGCCCCTGTGCTAAGCATAAAGCAGTTGGATGGTAATTTAAAGGGGTTTTTTGAGTAGTGTGGATGAAAACTCAAAGCTTGGAGTGCAGATCCCTGTCATGGGATGGAGCATTTCCAATGCTGAAATGGGCGCTCAAATTCCCTCAGGGAAGTTGGTGTTACCAGGATGGGTCCCTGGATGTCATGGCATGGCCTGGACCAGTGTGGAGACCAAAAAAGTCAAGGAGATGTGGGGATTGGCTGGGAAAAACATGAACTGCACAATAAATATGCTCATGCAACAAATCTGTGTTAAAGCAAACATTACGCTTGTGACAGAAAACAATAAAAGTAAGGAAATTTGCAGTTAATGGTAAAACATACCATATGTCCACAAATGCCTAGGCACACCAGGGCACCCCTGTAACTGCTTTCTTGATGTCAAGGTGTTGAAGGCCAGATGGCAGGTTTCACCCCAAATTACAGATTCTCAGACTGCTGCTATGTATTTTTGTCCTTGGTTGCCTTTTTCATCATGTCTGACCTATTCCCACCATATGCTGAGGTGAATGTTTCTGAAATGGCATGACCTGCAGTTCTGCTTGGCAAATGTTGTTTTTCAGGTACTTTGGAGTGGGAAAACCTTGCTGATAGTGCCCTGAGTAGACCAGTCAACACTGTTGCTAAATGTGCTGTAACGCTAAAATATGGCACGTGGCCTGGTGGAGAAAATGTTGACGTCACAAATCACAGGTTATCCCTCCAGCCCTACATCTGGAGATGCTCTTGACAAATATAATGCTATATTTCTTGGATTAATAGGCATCAATAGCCAAATTCCCTGGACTACGGAAAATTAACAAATGCTTTCATCTCTACTTTCATTACAGGGATTATTTATGGGGATGTTTTGGTAGTAGGTGCTGCTTGTTAACTATTTAGGGAGCTGGCTGGAGGCTTGGTGTGTGCAGATACTGACCTTTTGCAGATTTTTTTTTGCCTTAGCTGGTGTCTTCGTCAGTGAGGAGACACCTGCATCCGTGCAACCCCGGCGAGCAGAGCAACACAGCACTTCAGTATTTCCCCTCCTTCGCCAGCTGGATGGGACCCCTGATACAAAACCTGAGAAATGTGCCAAAAGCCTCCAAAGTTCAGGCCAGAGGTGTTTGTGCAAGATAAAAATGGGACAATATAGCATCCCTGGACAACTCATCCGTTCACGCATGACACTTGTTGTGGTCTCTGATTAGCTTGTTAGTGAGGAGGCAGGAAGAAGTGCAATCAAGTTTTTATGATTCATCATTTCTGTTCCCTGTTTGGGAGACAATGTCAGTGCTCTTTGCCAATCATAGAAGGTGGCTTTCAAGTGCCTTAGGGAGAAGCTTTTTTTAAAGATGCTCTGTCTGTTTCTGAAGGCTGAGACACATTTCTAAATAATAGGGAAGTCCTGGAGTTTGTTTTGTGTTGTGCCTTTTTTTTTTCTAATTGTATCTACTAACAATGCTTTTATGTTTGCTGCACGTAAGCTAAAAGAAAACATGCTGCCAGTTTGTCTGTAATCCTGTTTTCACTCAGAAGTATTTGTGCAGAAATAAATTAGAAATGGTACCTGGAATATTTTCCACAATACAAAAGGCAAATGTAAGTTTTATGAAGTTGAAAAGGATACATTCTCTTCTCCTGACCTTGATTTTTTAGCTATATTCTCTATACCCTTGCTTTAGAAGTATTATTCTTCATCCCATCCAATTACCATTTCTATCAGCTCTTCTGAAAGATTATGCTTTTTGGGTGTTCTTCTGTAGATGTCTTTCCAGTGGCTTCACTTGATGAATGTGACAAGTTTTGTGTTTTCTCCCTCCCCTCATTGAATTGAAAAGTTTTTTGATAAATACAGGCCAATAAGTGCCCAAAGGCAGTGTTTCAATGGCTGCTAAATCTTTCAAGGTTAGGACTTAACCTCCGTTCTCCCTAATTCAACTGCAACCTTCAGTCTGGAGCCAATCAAGAATATCAGATGATACTTAAACAATGAAGGATTTCTGATATTCAGGTACAGCCTCTGTTCAATAGGATTGCAAATTCTTTGTGTGAAGAAAGTCGGTTTTGCTCTAAAGTACTGTCACAAAAAGTGAAATTACCATTTGCTTGGAATGATGCCATTCATCATTGTCAGAATACTAAGCATTGTAAGTAGCTAGGCCTCTCCAAATTAATGCCTTGTTTTGCATCGGCTAAATTTCCCAAATCCTCGAGGATGGGTCATACAAAACTCATCTCACCGTTTTAATTTATCAATCCAATATGAGTGCGGTGAAAGGGAGCTTCATTCGGTCTTAGCTCTTTTATTTACAGTCTAATTCTAAAAGAAAAGGAAATAAGATATGAAAATAAGTTGGAAAATAAGATAAATCTCTCAGTGAAATCACAAGATCTACTCAGTCCTGTAGCAAACCCTCTATAATTCATTTGTAGGTCAGCTCAAGGGATTAGCCATGACGTATTTGGAAATTCATTTATTTTTATTTTATTTTGCTGTTTCTTATGCATAAGGGTAATGCTGTCCCCAAGGCTTTTCAGGTAGCCCTCAAATCTTGACAACATTTGCTGTCTCTAAGGCCTAAGCCAAAATTAATTTTCAAATAAACAGCATAAAAATGTATGGAGTTGTATAAATTTGAATACAAAATGCATTTGTTTTGCTTGCTCCCATCCACACATACATACTGTTGGCTCAGCCAAAAATCATAACATGACATGGAAATTAACGGCCATATGTACATCATGAAAGTCAAAAAAGTTTCTTAGTTTATTAGAAACACTGTGGTGTGGGGTTTTTTTTTCCACCCACTTTCTCCCTGATCTGCTCTGCTGGGGAAGCGCTGCATGTTAATTGTGCTTCTCTCTCTGGGTGCCTCTGAGCCCGTGGCTCTGCTCCTGGACCACTGGTTGCCTCCTGCTTCCCATTTGGGATTTTGAGGTTGTGACACCTCGAGAAGTATCAAGATGTTTTCAGTGAAAGTGAAATTTAAAGGGACTTGGTATCTCTTGCAATTTGTTTTATCAGGGAAACAGTGGAAGTGAGAAAGCTGCTTGGACAGCCTGAAGCAGCCACACAGGCTTGGAAATGCTTCTGGTCCTGCAGGGAGCAGAGAATTGAACTGGAGGGCTGGAAACAAAGCTTGAGAAAAAAAATCCCCAATTTTGGGTTGAACCAAAATGAAAAACCCAACCAGAAGCCCATGCTGAGGGATTGTAGAAACTACACAAACATTTTGCTGGTGTTTAAATATGGTATGGAGTAGAGTCTTCCATCAGACTCCAGTGCATCCTGAGGTGTGCAGGAGTTGCTCCTGCCCCAGGAGCCTGTGGCACCTGCAGGATCAGCCCCACAGCAGCTAAAAATAACTCTGTGCTCTTAAATTAAAACAATGCCTCTTTTCGGTCTCATTCCACAAGGGGGCTGCAGGCACGCTGGAAATTTAGCAGTTGGCAGGCTGGGGAGTACCTGGGAGAAGGGATGCCCGATGCCATGAGGAGATGCCCGAGCATGGGCCAAATCCAGAGGGAGATGGTCCCTGAGTCAGGGCAGAGCCTGTGCGCGGCTTTTTCTGAAGGTGTGACCTCCCTGACGAGGGATGGTGGAAAGCAGGAGGAAAAGCCTGCAGGGGTGGGCTGGGATGCAGAGCTGCATCATTGCACTCCTGCTGCTCCTACCCCAAGGTTCTCCAAATTAATTGGGTTAACCAAAATATCCTTCCAGTTGTGCTTAATTAAGAGAAGTACATCTGTGTGAGATCTCACTGGTTCCTTGCCTGGAACTTTGTATCTGGGGCAGCATCAGCTGACCAATAAATAGTTGGTTAATTATTAATTTGCTAAAGATTGTTTGGAAGGGTAGATCACCTTGAAATGTTGCTTTCTATTATCTTTCCCAGCCAGGCAATGAAAGATTTCAATTTAATGTGACATGACAAACTACAAACAAGTGTGTTTTAGGCTTTGGCAGATGAGGACACTGGGGTCTGAAGGGGTGCTGCCAGGGGCTGATTTTCCACACCATGCCTACCCAGGATCAGGTGTCAGCCTCCTGCCTGGCATGTTTGGGTTGTGTACAGATCCTCTGTTTAGCAAATAATTTATATCCTGGGTCATCATGGGGTAACTTTACTAGTGAGTGATCATGCACATTTCAGTATTTTGAAGCTTTTCTTTTCAGCTATAGTAGCTCACCCTGCTGTGCACAGCACAGAGCCTTCTGTCCCAAAAGACATCAAAGTGTGCTTTATGGATTATTTTCCAACTTTATTTAACCCTCCACTGAAATGCTGTTATGCTGGACTTTGGGGTAAAGCACATGTGGGCAAGTTCTCACCCTGCCTCTGCCTCCACCAGGAGTGCTGCCCTTTCCCAGGCTGGAGTGTGTCCTTGATGTGGATGGTGCAGCTCAGACCTTCCCACCTGGCTCTTCCCAGCTGCTGTTTGCAGGAGTGAATTTTCCCTCCAGGCTGAGTGAAAAAGCTGAGGCCAGTTGTTAAATGGATGTTGTTCTTCCCATCCAGTGTGCAAGAGCTGCCCAGTGGCCCTGGCTGGGGAGCAGCTCTGAGCCAAGCTTGGCCTTGGCTGGAGATGGAGCATCTACTTCAGCTTTTGGTCTCCTTCCAGAATCTCCTGGGCTTTGCTCACCCTCTGTCACCTGGCAGATTTTGCCCACCAGGCTGCAAGAAATGCAGGTGGAGAATTGTTCACCTGAGCTCAGCCCTGGGTTAATTGGGAGTGGGGAGAGGGGCATGGACAGCAGTGGGGAACTGCTGCCATCACTGGGACCTGCTCTTACCAGCCCAAATCTGCTGTCATGGTTGCAGGTCAGAAAGAAAGAACAGAGGGAGAAAGACACCTTTACTTGCAAGTAAAAGATAACTTCAAAAACAGTGGCAGTCAACATGAATGCTGCCATACAGCATGTCTGAAGATTGGAAGGTGCATTTAAAAACTGAATAATCCCCTCAAATATAAAAAATAAAAAGTTTGGTTTGTATGTGTTTCTAAAAGTGAAAAACACAGATAGGATCATTGAATTACATGGTATAACTGATCTTCTGTTTGGTGTATCTTTTTTGAAAAAAAAATCACAGACTTTTTTTGGTTTGTTTTACATACTTGGAATCTCCTCAAGTCAAAATCCCAGAGGAACACAATGCCTTGCTCTTAATATACACCGAATACAAATTGCTTTTTAATTCATAACACTTCCTAATGGCTATTTTAGGCAGTGTTTGTAGCCCAGCAGAGCAGAGTAGTGTGCTTCTGGTTGAAAACATGTTCTTGACATGTGAACTGTGTGTCTTGCTGTCCTGAAACTCTGTCAAACCTGACACATCAATAATATGTTTAGCCCTGCAAATGTCTTTCCATTGTGCTCATCGCCCTGTTAAGGCAATTGCTTCTTAGGTGACTTTCATTCCTTGCCAAAGCGTAAAACACCCCCTGATGCATGAAATGTGGGATTTGCATTCCCATTTGAAGCCTCAGATTCAAAAGTATGCTGGTGACTGGTTCCTCAAGGATCTGTGTACGTCAGTGCAGGGTTCTGCAAGGCTTGGCAGAGTGGTTTGGGGGGAAGTGGCAATGTTGATTGTGTGGAAAAGTGGAGAAGCAGTGGATTTTAGTTTCTCTTAGGGGAAGGTGGCAATTGGTTTCCCTGGATGTGGGTGGCTGAGTGCTTGCAGCAGCAGCAGCTCTTTGCTTTACCTAAGCAGGGCACATGGTTTAATGAGTTCTTCCCTTCTGTCTCCCTCCCTTTTGCACTCCTGGAGAGCAAAACCCTTTGCCTTGTCCCCCTGCTGATGTGCCCCTGAGGGGACATGGCTTTGGCACTACTCCTGTGTCCCCATGCTGAGGCTGGTACCTCCCTGTGCTCCTGTTCTCCCCAGACTAAAGCAGGAAGTCTCCTCTGTTGGTTTCAGCAAGGTGCAGGATTTTCTCTCCTTTTCTCCAACTCCTCTCTTTTACCCTGTGGTATTTACACTTCATATACATAAAGGAAAAGGGTTGTGTAGTCCTATACCTATATCTTAAGTAACTACATGCATTTCATGATATTATTGGGAAGTGAGAAAAGTTTCAGGGCTTTGGCTAAATCCATTATTTGGACTCCTACACAAAGTTTTCTGTAAACTCTTCCTGTTTATACCAGGTGAGGATCTGGCTCCTTTCTTTGCTTTCAGTTTGGCACGGCTATTAGCTCTAAACTCCATTTGCTGTTTCTGCTAGGAAGAGCACGGGAGGGAAGGAAACTTTGAGCAAAAACTCCAACTTCTACGTTTATGAGAGTGATTTTAATAACTTTGGGTTGCCCATGCTAATCCTTTAACAGGAAGGGGGTTTGAGAACTGACCCAACCTCCTTTCCTTTCATTCTATCCCAAAACACCTGCAACTCTCAGCAGAGTAATCTATGAATCACTGTGTCTGTCGTCTACTTATTGTCTTGTCTAGTGCACTCCACGGTGGAACTAATCAACAGCCCTGAATGAAGCATTGCTCCTGAGCTGAATTCCTTAAAGCTCCTGAAGTATTCAGCAAGGAGGAGAAATCTTTTAGTATGATTTGCTTCACATTCCAAATTCATTTATAGAAAGAGAATAGATGATTAACAATGGGTCGAGAGACACAGATTTAGCACTGCTTTGCCCTGACCTGCCCTGAGTTACTCCTTCCACTTCCCAGGCTGCTCTAATAAGATGGGTTCAAGGATTGGGATGGCAAAAGCTGCTTGAGTCCCCTGCACCCAGCCGTCTTAATTTGGTTTATTTGCCTTAATGAAGAAATCTGGTTCCTTAATCACAGGTGAACGGAAAAGGTCACTTGCCACTCTGACAAATGGGTTTACCCTGAGCTGTTTGTGTGGGGCTCTCAGATAGTGTGTCCTCCCCCTCTTCTCCCCTGCCACGAAATGCCAATGTCTCCGCGGCACCTCCTGTTGCGGCCATTACCTGTGGTGCCTGGGCTGCCTGCCAAGGAGCACCCTCGGTAGCAACAAAAGCATAATCATTTCCAGTTGGAAAAGGCTGAGCTGGAGTAATTTTCCTCTTTGAAAGCTGCAGCAGCCGGGCTCGGGTTAAGCAGGAGGACGCTCAGTCCTGGGACACAGCACAATGAGGGTGCGAAATTTGTCTGCGGCAGCCATTTGGGGGAGAGTGTTTGGGAGGTGCCCAAACATGTTCTTCATCCTCACCTTGTGGTGTCCAGCTGACCTTGGCAGTGGGGTCATCTTGCATCTTGCAAACACCTTTCTTTTGGCCAGGTATGGGTGGGAAATGCTAACTAAATGGGTGCAAAAGAAGGGATTAACATTTCCTAAGTGAACAGTTGGTCTGCAGAGGAATTCAGAAGAGTGAGAGGTACAAAAAGGACACCCTGCATCTCCCAGGACTGGGCAGCAGCATGCTTTGAGGGTGTGTTGCAGGCCCTTTCCCAAGCAGTGCAAGCCTTGGGCTCGCTGACCCTTGCTGTTGACTTTGGTAATAAACTGTAGCAATTAAGCCATGCCTCTCTCCCAACGGACCTCCTGGAAAAAGGCAGCTGAGTGGTCTCATGTAGCCCTGGTTAGTGGCTTACTCCAGGAAATCCTGCAGCTGGTACAAAAGGGAAACCATTCCAGAAAGCAGCTCAGGAGCTGTGTAGGTACATGCAGGGAAATCATTGTTTCTTTCAGGTAGAGATGAAAACCTCTGGATGTGTGTAGAAGACAGAGAGCACTTGGAGCATGTTCATGGTGATGTATGCTTGTCACCACGTGTGAGCTTTGTGGATGTGTGGGCTGTGGAAAATAAAACTTTTGAGGAATGGCTCGGGAGCTTTGCAGAAATGTTTCCCATGTGGAGTGGCGTTCAGCTGAAGATGAAGCTCATCTCCAGGTTCTGGGTGCTCACAGACTGGCAGCCTGCTCAGGTCACACAAAAAATGAGATGGGTCAAAGCCCAGATGTGCTGACTGAGCGTTGAGATTGCACCGATGTTCACTTTGCTGGAAAAAGTGATGTCTCTTTTACTTCACACTTCTGTTTTGAACCAAAAAGAGAGGTGGGAATTGGTCCAAAACAGAGCTTTCCAATTTTATTTGGCATTTCAATTCTGCTATTTTTGAGTAATAAAGATAAAGCTCTGTCTTGCAGGAATGTCCTTGGATGTGAAAAAATAAAGCAGACAGGTGACTGGCAGGAAGTGAGAGCTGCTCCCACACAGATGCAGATGGCTAAATAAGTTTTGAGATCATCATTCCTGTTCAGGTCTTTTCCTTTGATTCTTCAGATTATTTTTATGTCAGAGACAAATAAGAAACAAAGACAAATATGCAAAATGATGAGCTGGAGCTTATTGAGCAGGAAAATAAGCCATTCACGCCACTTCCCGGTTTGCCATGAAAGGCAAAATCATTCACAGTGGTGAATCATGGCAGATTGAGTGCCTGAAATTACTGCTTTCTGCAGTTAAAATGCTGCTGGCATACATGGACTAAACAAAGATGTTAGTTCAGTTCATTTAAAAGAGCAAGTTTTCTTTAGCTTTGATTTCACATGTGCTTTTGTAGTGCCATGGGATGGTCTGATTTTCTGATAGATGACATTTAAGAGCATTTGTGTATTTCCTTTGGGGAGCTGTGCAGTTTTAAAGAAAAAACCCATCAGAGATGATGGAGAAGTGTACTCACTCCTGTCTCCAAGAGACATCACACGAAGAGGTCTGTATTGTATCTCTTCAACAACCAAAACTGATGCTGGGTGAAAGTGCCTGATTCTTTTCACTGATACAAACATGGATTTTGGAAAGGAATCTGCTCCTTCTGCCTTCTGAGTGAAGGCATTAATTCATCTAAGTTTTCTATGAGAATCTCTTGTGCATGGACTTTCAGAGTCAGCCAGATACCTGTAACTTTTAGAGATATTAAAGGTACTGAATGTTACTTCTCTAGAATGTATTTTTTGACAGGTCCTGATCCTTCCCAGGTGCTGGTGACAGGAGATAAGTGGTTTATTTACAACAAAAATATAGCTGCTGAAATTAGACTATTTTGAGTAAGCTAGGTGGGAGAAAGCCTTTTGGAGCCCAAATTTAACAACAAATGGGTGCTTCTCCAGTGTGGCAGTTCCTGCCCTTCTGGCTCCTCCTGGTCATGTTATTCCTTGGAGTTTCTTACCTTTCTCTGGCTGCCAGGGAGCAGAACTTGTTCCCCGCAACCCAAACAATTTTCTCACTTTGTTCTACCAAATTTAACCAGCATGTACATGGGTAAAACATCTGACCAGACCATCTGCTGTGATGTGTCCTTGTGCCAAACTTTCCACTCCTCCCAGTTCACAGGCTGGGATTTGTCTGCTGTGGGTGTCTATGAGCATGCCCACCTCTGAGCAGATGGTTCAGATTTCCTTTGTGCTTGACAGACAGCTCGAAGGATGGCATTTCACCTCAAACTGGGCATCTGAGCTGAGTGCTCTGGGAGTCTCTCCCAGGGTGTTTCTGCAGCCTGTGTGAGGCTGGTGTGGATGCTGTGAACGCCCAGCCTCGGGGGTGGTGGATCCTGGCGTAGGATGTGTGCAGACAGCAGAGGGTGCTGGAGTTTTTTCCCTTTCAATGCACCTCCAAGGTTGTGGGATCATTATAAACTAAAATCAATTGGCTCTTACTCTGATTGCTGAACACAAAAGCCAGGCACAGGTACAGCAAGAGAGGAGGTACTGAGCTTGAATTAAATGGACGCTGTCACCTTCAAATCATACCTCTGCCAGAACTTCTGCACCTATCAAACCAGTAAGTGAAAACTGAGATTTTCATGATAAAAATCAACAGATTTTAATTTTAATGACTTTTAAACTAAGATTTTTTCCTCTCTTAAACATTTTTATAACCTTTTTTTCCCCAGGAAATTGGAAACAAAAGCCTCTACAGTCCTTTATTTTAGAGACATCAGAGTGCAGAAATTTTTTTTCTGTCAGAAGTACAATTTGCAGACATCATCCTCCTCCAGGAAGTTGCCAATATAGACTTTTATAGAGTAACAATGCTGTCAGCTGGCACCTTACAGCAGATCTGTACAACTAAAGAGCTTCACCCAGGACTGCCAGTCCCATGGGCCAGGGCTGTAGGAAGGGTTCCCCTGTAAATGTCAGTAGCAAGCCTTTTAAAAGCAGGATTTAAAAGAAGCAAGGGTAGCAAACCAGGCTTGCCAGGCTGTAAGACTGGAATAACTCCCTTAAGCTCAATAGAGCTTAAGCCACTTAAAATTCTCAGAGCCAAGTTTTCCCCATCAGGACATGGATGCGCTGGTTGGTTGCAGAATAATCCTGAAATTCAGACTTTACTCCTCAGGTCCAGCTGTGAGTGAGGAGCTTGAGGGTTGTGTCATGTGTGCTGTGGTTGGTGGTGATGCTCATGGCAGGGAATGGAAGTAGGTGTAAGGCAGTGGCTGCTTCACCTTCCAGTTAATGCATCCTTACATCCATCCCTGCTTAAAAGTGCAAATTTCACATCACGGGTTCCAACTCCAGCTGATGTCATAGCCAGGATTAAAACTTGGGAGTGACTGGCTCCTGGCCTATTTATTAATCTATTAAATCAAACAGTCTCTCCTGCTAACTCTCGCTGGTTACTGGGATTGTTTGGCAGCAGCAAGCCCAGCCCAGTGTCCATTGCTGGCTCTGTTACCACTCCAGCTTGGTTGCCAGCTCAAGGGCATCCAGTCAATAAATGTCTTATTTTTGGATTCTCCCATTCTCCTGAGACCATTGCTATGAGGAATGACCTCCCTTACCTCATTCACCTTGTTTGCTGTTCCCATCCCAGAGAATGCTGTGGCCATTGCATGAGTCAATCCTCCCATGGAGGAGAGGTCTCACTGGGATGTTTTCCTTAGCAATTGAACCAGAGCTGGGGCTGGCATCCACAGGACAGTCCAGATGAACATAGACAAGTCTATATTTTAGTCATGTTAAAGCCATGGCTAAGCTAACAAAAGTCAGGAAATCCAAAGTGCAGATTGACAGGCTGTCCTTGGACTGCCCTGCCCCTTGTGGGCTTGGGATGGGGCTCTGCAGTCCATGGGGACGTGCTTCACTGTGCAGTGTGCTGAGGGTGGAAGAGCAGCTAGACCCATGATGGGCCCATTTCCCCTCTTTTTAAGCAGTTAATTTTTTAAGCAATTGATTGTTTTTTGTTTGTTTGCAAAAAGTAACTGTGCAAAGGTATGTGGCTTCCTCACATTGAAGCAGAAGTCTGGTTTTTGCATGTGAACATCAGGTTGGTTTCTCCACCTCTGCAGGGTATGTCTATGGCTGGCTGTGGGTCATGGGTCTTTTTGCACTGCCACACACAGAAACCCCTTCCCTTTTTGGATGTGCCATTTCCCAGTTGTCTTTTTCTGTAACCAGCATCGCTTCTCAGTTTTGATTTTTTAATGAACTTTTTTTCCCCTTATGTGTTTAAAAATGAGAGCCATCTTTAGGAAATGCATGATGGGAATCCAAAATCTTCCAGCTCACCTGCTATACAAAGGTTGTGAAAAGTCATAAGAACTTAGATTCTTATGCTAAACTATGTTTTTTATGAGTAACTGGAAAGCCTCATCTACATTTCTTATTAGAAAAAATATTCAGATCAAGATAATTTTTATAATTAAAAAAATTCTGGTTCGGTTGCTCACAATTTAATTCTTTAAAAACTTCTTGCGTCTCCCATTATAAAATATACAAAATTATAAAATATACATTGTTATATCGATAAGCTTATATTTTATATTTTATTATTTTATATTTTATATTTTATATTTTATTTTTATATTTTATTATTTTATATTTTATTATTTTGTAATTTTATATTTTGTAATTTTATAATTTTATCAATTTTATTTTTATTAATTCTATATTTGATTTTATTACTATTTTTATATTTTATATTTATTAATTTTAAAATATTTTATATTTTGTTGTTGTTTTTAGATTTTATATGTTATTATTATTTTTAGATTTTATATTTTATTATTATTTTTAGATTTTACAATTTAAAATCTATTTTAATTTTATAGAATAAAATTACAACACTGAAATCAGTGTTGCAACATTCAATGTTTATAGCTTTTACAGAGCGGGCTTACCCAATTTTGGTGTGGAATCGCTGGGCTATTCGATGCAAAAAAAAGAAAAAAAAAAAAGCCATTTAAATATGGGATGGGATTGCAGCCCGATAAGCAGCAGCAGCAGCAGCAATCCCAACTCGAGCATTCCCGCTCCCTGCTATCTCCGGGGGCGGCTGGGAGTCACAATCGCCCTGCAACTTCCTCCTCCCTCCTTGCGAGGAGGGGGTGGGAATTCGCTGAAGGCTTTTATCAGCAGCGTGCATCTGCCCCCATTCTCACTCGGCGCTCTCGCCAAGCAGTGGGAAAAGTCGGGCCAAGCTAATCTGCTCCCAGCTTGCTTCCTGCTGCCGAGCCCCAGGGATGGAGGAAGCAGACAAGTGGCCCTGCGTGCTCTCTCCTTGCCAGCCCCAAAAGTTCAAGAGGAGAGGCTCAGGGAGACAGAAGAGAGTTTCTTACTCTCTTGTTCAGGGGTATTGTGAATTTAATGCAGGAATATAGTGAAAGGCTGTAAAGATGAGACAAAAGCCAGATGAGGTTTGTGGCTTCAAGCTCTTTGGACACCTGCTGAGTGAATTTTGGCCGCTGTGCAGTCTGATGTGATATTAAGGTGCCATCCAAGGAGTCCTCCCCTTAGATGAGGTGTCATCTTCAGGTTTCAGTCTGTACTCCTGCTCCATCTGCAGTTTGAGTGCACCTGGGCTCGCCACTTGATTTATTTCTTAGCCTATTCAAAAAAAGCTTCTGCATCAAGAATTCCTCTTGTGTCTACAAAATTTTGATGAAGTGTGAGGTGGAAGGGACTTTTCTGCTCCTGTTGCATGTAATTTAAGTAAGTTTGGTGGGAGCTTCTGGGTAAGAAAGACTGATGGATAAGGGCAGAGGGTGAGCACCGGGAGCGTGCTGGGGTCTGAGTGGAACGTGCTGGAAACCAGCAGCAAAATGCAGAGCAGAAACTGTGTAAAGGACCATAAGCCCTCCAGACATAGACAAAGGCAGCCTTTTCACTATTTACTGGTGCAGCAGGGTCTTTATCCCTAAATAAAGCCATGGGGTGAGACCCTGGTAAAAACATTCCCATGTGAGGAACATGTTCTTTCACCTTTGCTGGTGTAGGAGTGGGAGAAAACCCTGCTTGAGCCAGAAAAGCCATGTTTGCTCAGAACTAGACATTTGAACTAGAACTAGACATTCGTTTCTCTGTTTTTTGAAATATTTTTTCTTCCCCAAACAATGAAATTGGTGAAAATCTCGTTTCCATTTAAATCACAGGAGTTTTGTCATGGACTTTTATGGTGCCAAGATTTCCCACTGTGTGTTTTTCTTAGCACCTGAGCTTAGGTAGGGTTCAGGAGAACACATCTGCCATTAGAAGGTTGCTCCCAGCCTTCCTGTGTTGTATCAAGCTCTGGAGTTAACAGGGCAGTCTCTAAGCATGGCACATAATGCGTTTCTGCATTTAATACACCCACATTATCTTACATCCCGAGCAGCCCAGATTGTCAGTAGACAATTATGGGTTTTGCTGGGTTTATTTTGATTGGCCTGCTCTCAGTTTTCCATAGTGGTACTCTATTTGTAAAAACAGATCATTAATGATAACAACAGATGACATGTGTCTGAAATATGGGGTGGACGAGGGGAGTTAGTTTTTCTTCCTATTTTTTTTTTTTCCTGAGTGTCTGCACTTTGACAGCACATTTGCCAGGCTGTCACTTGCTTGAGAGATCCACAAGATTAGGACCTCATTGTGTGAATGTTTTCACAGCACTTGTTGCTATAAAGAATCTTCACACTTTGGTGGATGAAATCTGGACTCCTAGACACAAACTGTTAAGAAGCAATCATAACAATTAGCTAATGTGTCAACAATTAGCACTTTCCATCAACTGGCATTGAGTGGAACCTTCTTCTTATCCATATGCAGACAAAAATGCAATGATGTAGTAAAGAAAAGCAGTGAAGTTGGCTGCTCTGGTCCCTTGCTGTAGCCAGCAAGCTCCCATGGGCATTGTTTACAATGATTATTCTTCCATTATGATGTTATTGCACAGGTCAGGGGTGGTAGCTAGACTGAAAATAAGCTTTTTTTCCCCTTTTTTTTTCCCTTTAACTTTTGGCTCCTTTTACAAAAGTACAACAGAAACGACTGCTGTGAAAAGGTCAGCCAGTAACAGTACTTTAGTGTTTAACTGGTAAATATTTCAAAATAGTATTTCTAATATTTTACCATTTGGAAGTTTTTCAATGCATCTCCAGCCCAGTGCGACTCAATCATTGTAAGATTTCCACAGTCTCCACTGGGAATTCTTTACAATGGGTACATTATAATAGGTTACTGTATCTACCACCAGTTGGTCAGAATTTGTTTTAATATCATTTTATATGGCATGTTACTGGCAGTAATATAAAAAGCCCTGTTTTCTCAAGTATTTTACTCATCTCCATATGTAAGCACTGAAGAGAACTGAAGGCAGATCTTCCTCTTAACCACACTAGCTTCTGAAGGGGCAATACATGTGGCTGGAGAGAAGATCAATGTCTTCTCCAAGGAAATGGCTTTTGGGAATGCTTCCTGTCACACAAAGTACTGCAGCATCAGTGAGGGTTTCTCTGGTTAATTGTGGAGCTGGAGCCAAAGTGAAGCCATGTTAAAAAGAAGCAGCACAGTTTCTAAAAGTAACACTCTGCTTGACTGGAAGCCAGAGCACTGATTTAAACCAGGGCACGGTGCTGGAGCACAGCCTCATCTGGTGCAGCGCCCTGGGAGCCACGTGTGCACCTTTGGGAATGGTTTGACAGCTCCATAAAGAAGGTGTGCTAATCTGAACAAAGAGGTGGTGGTAAGGATGCAAATAAAAACAACAGTAATCAAAGTTTACTGATTCCTCTAAGTTCAGCTTGTGCTGAAACAAGGATGAGTCTGTGTTTAGGGGAAGATGCACTTCCCAAATCTCCCTGAGATTTGTCTTTGGGTGTAAACCTAAGACCTTAACATACCTTGCTTGCCTCCTTTTAATCCCAGTTCTTCCCTGTCCCCTCCTTCCAGCCTGGGA
This sequence comes from Molothrus aeneus, assembly GCF_037042795.1. Lineage (NCBI taxonomy): Eukaryota > Metazoa > Chordata > Aves > Passeriformes > Icteridae > Molothrus > Molothrus aeneus. The sequence goes on from NC_089655.1 coordinate 21,842,927, forward strand.
TATTGTGATACTAAACAAATGTTTGAAATTTTTGGAGTGGCAGGGAGTGAGGGTGGGGGGGTATAGTTACACTGAGGATTATTAATATGGGAAATATGGTCAATAAGTGTGAGAGGGGTTGAGTAATGCAGGAACATTCTTGACAAATTCTTTAGTAACAGAGTAGGCAGAGTGCCACAGACAAAGAAAATCCTCTGAATTGCAAGTGTGCTCTTATGGCTTTTGCCAAGATGATGACAAAACCCCCCCTTTCTTCCCGCATTAGGACTCCTATTCAATGATACACTTAAGCATGTTTTTAAATTCCGTTGACATTTGAAAGCACTGTTGACTTTAATAGGACTTAAGCACCTGTTCATGGTTAATTGTGTACTTTCAGGACTTTTCTCGAAGGAAGAAAAAAAGATGGATAGACTTAGGCATGTGCTTAAAGTTAAGCAGGTGCTTAAGTGCTTTGCAAAGCTGAGGCCTTGGAACTGAGTCTAATCCTCCCTGAAGTCTGGGGATGGCCTTTCCCTCTGTGCCTGGTGCAGAGAAACAAATTACTTAAGTGATAAAATGAAGACATGAGAAATATCTAAAAAAATATTTTTTTCGACAGCACCCACCAATGGCTATCAGTTGCTGATGCCTGAATTGAATTTATAACCAGACTAAATGTGCTATACCAAAACCTCTTCCAAAATAATTTACAGCAATGGGTGCAGATAATTTTACCAGGTAACTCTAATTATACCCTGAGAAAAAGCTCACTTTTTCATTAATACAGGAGTTGTTCCCAGCCAGTGCAGAGCTTGATCCCTCAAATGAAGCAGGATCAACTACCCTAAACCTGTCCTGCTGGAAGGTGATGAGTAATTCTCAAATTCTCAGTGATGCACCATGCCACGGCAAATCTGAAAACCCCAGTGCCTTGGGGAGTGAGCAGGTCCTCCAGCAGCACCTTGACCATGAGTCTGCCCATATTTGGTGGTTTTCTCAAAGCTCCGTTTCCTTCAGTACTGTGAGTAAGTGACAATGATGTCTTCTGTTTTAAGAAAAACAACCGAAAACATAGCAGAAAGAAGTTTCCAGCTTTTGTGGTGGTAGAGATAAGCTGGAAGGAGAGAGCCAACGCCATTCCCAAATAAGAAGGCGAATAATTGAAATTTGTAACAGCAACAAAACATCCCTAACCCAAAATAAACCCTAAATTCTGTATTCCTTGCCGAGTGAGTTTGGATGGTGGAGGTCAGCAGTGCTGTCTTGCTCACAGGAGGTGAGGGTTGCCCTGCCCATGAGTCTTGTTGAGATTTAACCCCTTCACCATGAAACTGATAAAATTAAATGCAGTTTAAGTGGTTCACAGGGAATTACAGGGCTGTGGCTGGAAAGATGAACTCCTTGCCTGGCTGTAAGGGTTTCTGGAGAGGATGTACATACAGAAGCTGGACAAGGAGGAGTTTTATCCTCGGTCAGGAATCTGGTAATCAGAGCAGAGTGTTTCACACAAGAGCTGCCAATTCCTGTCCACAGCATATTACAGATGAACAGGAAAATAAAAACCTTGAAAATTCTCTTTTTTTTTTCCCTTATTCAGCTTATTTACAACATGATCATATGGAAGAATGGCAAGCAATCCTCACCACTGCAGACAGCAGAGCAAAAACAAGGAGAGCCAGGTGCTCCAAATAAGAAAATGTCAGGAAGGCTCTACATCTCCGCTGAGCAGCCTGAGCTATAAATTTTGGCAATGCCACCACTGTGACCTGGAGCCTGGGGGAAGAGAATAGTATAAAAATGATAAATCACAGCCAGAGTTCCAGATCTTAATCAGACAAAGAAAGCTGGTTCCATTATCAGACAGATTTATATAATCGCTTACTAATAATGCTGTCTTCTTCCTCCGGTTTCTTTTAGTGAGACCCCAGATAACAATCCTGAGGTCACATCTGTCCTGGTGTTGGAAGGGACCAGTGCTTTTCCAGCCTGGCATTCTGTGTCCTGCAGGCAGTGTTTCCTTGCATTAATACCTGCTTGAACTGGAGCACCCCTAGGGACGGAGTGGATCCGGGTGCTGAGTGAGCACAGCACTGGAGGGGCTTTCCTAACAATTATTTTTGTTGTATTCCTCATTGCAGTGTCTCCAGCCACTGCTCTCACTGTGCATCCATTTATTCAGCTCCAGAGATTTCCATGGTCAGGCCACTGGGGTCTTCTTTCCCCTTACTCTCCCAACAAGCTACAGAGGCTCTTCCCCTCACTTTTTGCTACAAAGGCTTTTGGATTCTTTTTGCTCCTCTCTTCTCTTTGAATCCTCTCTAACATTTCACACTTTTTCTCAAAGTGGAGGTGCCAGACTTCACGGCAGTTTTCCAGGAATATTTTCTTTGGTATCACCACAGTGGCATCACAGCTGTGTCCCAGCTGCCCCCTTTTAGGGGAGTCTGATCCCTCTGCTGCCTTGGTGCTTTCCCTACTTGCAGCTCCTCACTTTTTGCATCTTCTGAACATTTGTCAGGTGTCTCTTCCTTGTCTTCAATTAAACACTGATTGTGGTAGTGCCAGAAAGTCGCTCTTGTGGGAGTCCTGGGAAATTATAGTTGCTTGATAATGATTTCTTTTTACAGCTGCAGATTTAAATTTGTCTTTTAGTTGTGTGTTAGTGTCATTCTGTTTCATTCTGTTATCAGAGAAAACATATTCATTTACAAGTAGTCTTTGCCATATTTCAGTCTCTAAAACATCATCCAAGGATTTTTACTGTAATATAAATTAGTAATATTATCCAGTCAAATATTTTGAATAGTTTAAGAATGTTATGTGACCAGAACTACCTTTGCCAGAAAAATTAAAACTAAAAAAAACTATTTACTTTGATAGGGACCTATTATCTATACATGCATATTAATTAGCATGAACTCCAAGTCCATTAATTTCTAAGGAAGAAAACCTTGTTAAAGAAATAACATTAATATAATTTGCCTGCTCTGGTAGTGATTCAATTTGATTCTACCTGGCTGCTCCCTCTGCCTCATCTCAGATTCCAAAACAAGGCTGGGGCTCCTTCAGTCCCCTGAAACTGCCACTTCTTACAAATCCACAGTCACAGGTCAGGGAATGTCTCCTTCAGCTGCTGTGAAACCCTTGCATGCCAATTTTTTTGATAAGTTAATATAAAAAAAATAGTCTGACTTTCCAACTGAAATTCAATTCCCTTCTGTGTTATTTTGAGATTAGGTCACTAAGTTGAGTGTGCATGTGCTGACATTTTCTCCCAAATATTTTGTAGAAGAATCTGTTTAAGCACTTCTTGCTTTTGTACCTTATTTTTGATAATTAGCCATAGTATCATAATTCAGATAATTTTTGTTCCTACTGAGCTTGAGTTTTTCTTGTGTCATTATTTTCCTCTGGCAAATGTCCGTAATTTATAGCTTGAAATTAACATTTATGGCTCTTAGCTTCCCTCTTTTCTGTTATATTTATATCAGCTCCCACTTCCCCTCTAAGTGACACTGTTTTATATGTTTTTCTCATTGTTTGGGTTTTTTTTTATTTTTCACTTTTGTGGCAACTTACTTTCCCAACTACAGAATAAAGCCCTGTAAACATCTTGTAAAATGTTAACTGATCCCAAGTATCATTCCTATACTTCAATTTAGTTTGCCCCTTTCCACTGAATGCTCTGATAATTGCTTTCAGCTTAGTAAAACCATCCCTTAGAGCAGTAAGTGTGTTAACTGGTGGGACTTTTATTCTTATTACACATAATGAGCGTAATTAATGTGATTTCACGAGGACTGGGTGTCATCAGCAAACTGCTGTAATCCAGGTCATTGCAGTGTGTGAATCCCAGCTGAAAGTACATTTTCCCAAACCCCTGAATTCCTTTCTAATTCCATCTGGGAATCCTCTGGTTGCAAGTTTTTTTGTTGCTGAGGCTGTGTATTCATTCAGGGTAAGAGCATATATTTGTAGCAGCTCTGTAGCCATAAAAAAAACACCACTAGAGAAGGATCAGGGTGTTGGGAGAGGTCTGTGCACCATCCTGATTCTCCCTGGAGGAAGGAAAAGCAGCGTGGGGAAATGTGTGCCCCTGCGCTGTGAAGCGTGCTGTCCAGACACCTGTACATAACGTGGAGTTAAAGAGGGGAAATAATGGGGGAGCCCAGTTCTGTTGTCATTTCCATTTGGATCATCCTCATCATCACATTTCAGGGTGACAGGTACAGAAATAATGTGTGAAAGTCTCCTTCCATGGTGCACTCTGAAGGGCTGCACCTGCGTTTGAGCAGAGGCGTGAGATGAGGATTGGAGCTGTCTGTGGGTATGAGGGGATGCCTGCATCTGTGGAAAATTAATTTATGCCTTAGTGCCAAATGCATTTGAGTGGACTGGGGAAGTCTCTTGGGAAGATGCTGAGTCCTTCTGCTATGATATTTTCTGGTAATTAAACAGTTCTCTATTTTATAATAGTTAGTGAAAATGAGAGTGGTTGGAAGGGTTATTTCTGTCTGTTACTATTAGATTCTCCAGATTTGCTGACCCTGAATAATTAAATGTTTTTGATCACTCTGTTTATATTACCTAGAACTGAAGTAATTCTGATCCTTCAGCAAACTTGAAGCACAGCATGGAACATACTGAAAGGCGCCAAAAGATGAAACATTTCAGTTTTGTGGTTCACATCTGTCTGTCCTGAGACCAGGAGACCATTATAATACACTTAGAGCATTTAAAAGCTCCTCAAGGTTGAAAGCCCTGATTAGGGCAGTATCTGTTCACGTGTGGGAGTCCTGCCTCTGCCAAACCTGGGAGCGAGGAGCCCTCGGGTCCCTTTTCCATGGGAAAAGATGTTAATGATGTTGGGTAGTGGGGGAAAAAAGAAGGGGAAAATGTAATCAAGGAGACCCTGACACTGAAGTGAAAATAGCAGTGTACACATCCATCAGTTTGTACTGTTTTTACAGAGAGTATAAAATATTTAAACTGAAGCCATTAATCATCCTGTTCCTCTGTTCTAATCCATGGGAACCACAGGAGGTCACCAAATATGCATTTAATATAAAAGAATGAAAAATATTGGAGGGAAAAGTAGTGTAATCTAAGAACAAGAAATGCTAAGAGCAAAAAAAAAGATCTCAAACAGAAATTTTGCTAAAAATTCAAATATTATTTTTACAACGTTCTGTTGGAAAATCATTACATTTTGGGCAGAAATTCAAAATGCATTTAGAATCAGTTAAAAAAATACCAAAGATGGAAATTGGTTTTACTTCTTTACTTTTTTTTTTAAGATACTGCTGGATAGGAGCATTCTCTATTTTGTTTATTTTGATGAAATCCCAGTATTTCTCATGGAAAACAGATGCTTCTTGCAGAAGCCATTGCCAGCTTCACATTCCAGGTTTCCATCAGGTAATTTTGATGGATGTTTTAAACCCCTCACACCACTGGGTTTTGTGCCTTGGGCTGATATTGCCCCCCCAGTTTCAATATCTAAAGGTGAGAGAGGGATGGGGGTGCCTTTCCCTGCCTTCACTGGGTGTCAGTGTGGAAAGGAAATCCAAGGGCTGGGGCTAAACTGCATCCCTGTGATTTATCCAGTATTGTTTGAGTTTTCTGGAGTAATGCTGGCTATTGATTAATTAATTTACTTTTTTACTGGTTCAGTGGTGAGCAGAGCTGGTGCTGCTGGGAGGGGATACCTTGGTGCAGGAAGGCAAGGAGTGGCAGGAGAAGAATTTTACTGCCCAGCCAAGGGCTGGAAGGTGGAAATATTTCCATTATGTTCCCAGGTATCCCATGCCTGCTGTAAGAGCTCAAAGAGCTCTGCTGTGCCTTGTGCTGCCTGGGAATGCAGGAGGAACCCTGGGCTTCCAAAACCTGCATTCAGCCTTGGCACAATACAGCCACTGTGGAAGAAGACATTAGGAACAAAAAATAAAGCTCAAAGCTTCAAGAGCAGGCTGCCAGAATTATTAAGAAAAACATCAAAATGATGCCATTAAAAACAGATGGGGATTCTATAAAGTATTGAAAAGAAAATGTTTAATTATGAGCCTTATGCAAAACCCATCAAAGTTGGATTAATATTATAGTGCTGTTGCTGTAGAGGGTTTAAGTAGTCCGTGGTGGAACATTAATCTTTCACTCCTTTAAAAATAATGTTTTCCTTTTGTTGATGACAAATTCCATCTCTTCACTGTTGAAATCATATATCCAGATTAATAGCATCTAACATAATGAAATCAAAAGGCACAGGTAATATGGATTAGTTTAGAAAACAACAACAACAAGGGGAAAAAAAAAGCCCCAAGGGGGAAAAAAGCTTCACTGGATGAGTGCTTTTGTCAACATCACTGTATTTTTTCCTGTTGTTAAAAGATAATGGGGTAGTCTCTGTTCACAGGTATCCTTGTCTGTCTGGGATATTTTATCATGTACCTCTGATGTACATCTGTGCTGTTTCTAGTAGGATGCTCTATAATTTTTTGGGGTGAGGGAGCCTTGTCTGTCTCAAGTCTCTGGCAGATTGCCCATGGCTGCACAATCTGAACACCTCTGGCAAAAATTGCTGCCACAAGCTTGCCTCTCCCAACTCAGCTGGCTGGGAAAGCTAGAAAGAGGTGTTGGGGTTTTATTTATTAAATGTATCTGAAGTGTGGCATTGCTGGTGTAAGGAGGGTTATTTTGAGAATGTAGGGCTGCTTTTCCCAGCCCCCCTGGCCATGGCATTGCTCTGTCCCCTCTGCCCCTCTGGGGGTTTTGGTGGATGTTGTGCCCACACACACTCATCACTGCCTGGCATTCCCTTTTCCTGCCAGGATCTTTGCTGCCTGCCTACATGAAGAGATTTGCACCCCAGGTCAGGAGTTTCAGACTTTTTCCTTTTTCATCACTTAATTTGGGCATTGGAGAAGATGGCAATTTTTTTTTTTTTTTTGCATGTATCATGATGCTTTTGAATTTCTGGAAGTGTCCAAGGCAAGATTGGAAGGGGACTCAAACAATTTGATCTAATGATGGCACCCCTGACCGTGGCAGGGGGATGGAACTAAGTGACCTCTAAGGTCTGTTCCAACCCAAACCATTCTGTGGTTCTATGATTTCTTTCCCTGGTGGAGTTGGGCACAGGTGTGAGCTGCTGCTTTGGGTGGCAGAAAACCCCAAAATGAAACCTTTCCCTCCAGCCTCTGTCATCCTGGTGTCTGAGCTTGGACTTTTGTATAAATAAGGCAAGGATGCCCTGTTTTGTCTCCTTACCCGTTCTCTCTTTAGGTCTGGGCTCTAGTGCTGGCTGCATCAATCCATGTGTTGGGATCCACTGCCCTGGCCCTCCATCACGTGTCTTTCCAACATTTGCAGCCAACTCTTTGTTGCACAAAGCTCTACCTGTGCTGCTTAAAACTCAACTGCTTTATCAGTGAACCACAGGGTCAAAAACCTGTTGCTGCATTCACTTAATACTACAGGAATAATTTTTCTTCTTCCCTTTCACCCTTTCAAAATCATTTTTTAAAAATAATCTGTGTTTTATTGAATCACCAGGTACACCAAAAGCAGGCTCTTATTTTAGCAAAAATATCAACACTGACTGCCAAGGTAGATTTAAAGTGTTCATTACAAAATATTTTGTCCTGGGCTTTAAGAATAATGCGCTTTCAGTACAAAGAAATGGTTATTTCAAACATTGGACTTTTTTTTTTCTTTTAGTTATTTACAATAGGTTTCAAGATTTAGAATTACCATGAAAGATTTACTTATATTGCAGTTCATGTAAAATTTAAAATCAATAAAGTAAATAAATTTAGCTTGTCTGCCTGAATCGATTTCCTCCTATGCTAACGCAGCCCTGTAATGCTGCACTTCCTTATCTCCCATGTCATCCTCCACTGATAGTCTCGGGCTTGAATGGTGCTGTGTTATCATGTCCTCTGCAACATAGTGTTCCTCTGAGCCTCCTGCCAGTTCAGTATTTCAAACCTGGCTTTGGAGCCTCACCTCCCACTGGATGGGGAGCTGGGAGCCAGGACCCAGCTTCCTCCCCCTTGGAGCACCCCTGTGCTCTCACAGCTGGTGATGAAGAAAGGGAATATTGCTGCCAAAATAGGGGCAGGTGTCTGGGCTTGGACACAGGCAAGATATGCATGGAAAAGGGCTGAAAGGTTCTTTGGCAGGGCAACCCCACTGGAGAGGGAAAAAGGATTGCTCCTTGTTTTTCCCACTTTTTTTTTCCCCCAAAGATTGCCAGTAGTTGGGAACAAACAGAGCTTCCTTTTTAGTTTTTTATGATGATTATTATTAATATTATTGATTTTTTTTTTTTTTCAGTTGTAGGATTTTAATGATGATGAAAAGCAAATGTGTTCATCCACCCTTTGCATTGGTATTTTCCTCAGTGTGAGATGGGGCAATTGCAGCAGGCACAGAAAGAGGAGAGATCTCCAATGATGGATTTTCCTTGGGTTTGTCCTCTTTTTTTATACAGATGCTTTGGTCAGTCGTCAAAACTGACATACCTGTGGGGGATGCCCTGGCATGACTGAAATGTTAGGCTGAAGGAAAGCACTTGGTCAGGAGTGCAGTAGCCAGTTCCAGGTTTTATCCTTGGCAGTCTCATCAGTGTTCCCCATGGAATCACAAATGATAACATAAACCATGGACCTACCTTGCAGTGCTGTTGAGTGTGCTCAGCAGACACAGCTGCCCCATTCATAGGATTTGCAGCAATAATAATCTAAAACTGATGAACTTTAAAAATATTGGATTTACTTATTAAAAAAGGAAACATATAAATACAAGTGCTTTGATTCTGGGTCTGGCAAAAGGGTAACTTTTTATAGCCAAACAAACACTGTTCTTTTAAGGCACTACTCTGGTTTCATGTGTAGTGAAATGTTCCTTTTTTATTACTTGTGAAAGAAAAGAAAATATCAACCCCGTCTGTCAGTGCTGCTGTGGAGTTTAAGATGGAGCACCCTTCCGGAAGCTGCGAGAGAGATGTCTATAAAATGTTAGGCTGGCTTTAAAGAAAAACAAAAAGGAGAACAGAAAACAGAAAAAGAGAGGGCATAATGATATAATAATAATAATAAAAAAGAGGAACAGATCTCTTTCTGGTTTAAGTTGGGATAAATTCAAGTGGAACCAGTGATGTGCTGTATTTATACCAGTTCAGCAGCAAAAGGTTTGTGCATGTCCGAAACTCAGGAGTTTGAGCAAATAAATACAAGCTATGTAATCAGTTTTATTTGTTTTCTGAGTCATGTCTGGTGCATGGAGGCAAAGAGGCTCCAGTTAGAGGAGTGGATTGGAGGAGTGGAGTTGTCCTACCGGCCGGAGCTGATGGTGAGCTTGGAGCATTATTCCATAGGAAGCCCAGGATTGATGTTTTGGCTCTATAACTACCAGCAGGTTTGCAGGTGATTTGGAGCATGATGTGGTTCTAGCCCAAATACAATTCTTACACCATCCTGGCCAGCCTTGGAGAAAACAGGATGTGCTGGATTGGGTATGTGCATTAATGACCGTGTTTCCCAGAGATGCAGGGCTGTACAACTCCTGAGGCTGTTTCTCACTAGAAAACTTGGCTGAGATGTGGGGAATTGGGCTAATTAAGAAGATGTTAAACACAGCTCTGCAGTAACAGCAGCTGACTGGCACGCTGTCTGGAACAGGAGGCTCACTGAGCCTGACTGTCACGAAGCTGAGAAAGGAAGAGCCTGTCCTTTTATTAGCTGCAGAATCGTCTTTGATTGCATTAGCAAGGCTCTCCTGCAGCAACCCAGCCTAATTTTCCGGGGAAGGCAGAGTTGGGTGCCCGCAGGGGAATGCTCTGCTCCGAAGGTCAGCCCGGGCTTTCATTTCTTCCCCCTGGTTTTTGATAAAGAGCTCTATGTTGTCAGAAAGGAGCAGTGGTGGTTGCCCTCCTAAGTACCTACGGATAGGCTTGAGCAAGTGCTTAGTCTGGGAACTGCAGAGCGTCAAGTCAAGAGACTCTGTCCTGTTCTGCACTGCTGGGAGCCAGCGCTTCTCCTGGCGCCGAGATAAGGGCAACTAAAGGGCTGTGGTCACCCATTCAGAAAGGGTTCAGAAATGCCAGCCCAGACTTTTGAGATCTTTTCCCTTTCTAATTTGCCTATTTAGTAAATAGGTAAAAAAATTAATCCCGTACAGTGCTGCTTTTAATTCTATTATCTGCTGGTTTTTCACTGGGGGCATAAGCTCTGTCCCTGCACAGGGAGACTGAGCTTTAATTCTGCACCCAAGAAGGGGCAATGCTATGTTGCTCTGCGGGAAAAACTCTGTCCGTGCAAAGCAGAAACACTCAGGACCAGCCAGGAATATTTCTGAGTGTATGTAATCTGTGCAGGACTTGCAGACTTTATTTAAACCTTCAACTTTTCTACACTTAGATTGTCAAACATTTTAAGCCTATCCACCAAGTCATCACTTCCACTCCACGTGTTTAGATTTGCAGAATTTGATTTCAAATTATATTTTTTAAACAGAAGGTTGTTTTTTTTTTTTTTTTTCCAAGTAGAGAAGCACCCTCTCCTCCCTGTTTAGCCTGAAGATGCTGAGCTGATTCCTTGGTGCTCATTGAGGTGCCTTAACTCAGCCATTGGCACAACAACTTCTGTTTGTTGTCTTACACAGTTCATGGGCATAACAGCAGAGAAATATGAAGCTGTGACACTATTTATTGACTAATACCATGTGGTTAATCCAGTATTTCCTCTGAGAAGGGTGATATGATAACAGGCTGTGGTTTTAATTTTAATGGGTACTAATGTGTGATCCTGTGTGATTTGGGGTGCATTAATTAGGATGTGAGAATAGCTGAAAACAGATAAAGGGGTGGGTTAGGCTGACAAGCTCTTATGTTATTAACTTTGCCATATCAAGTATTTAATTGGTCCAGCTGCCTGACTCCTGTACACCTTGAGTTGGAGGTAAGATTAAATTCATATCTCTGCTCACCTTTCTCTAGATAAAGTGAAAAGATACTGGAGGAGGGACATGGTATTAAATGGGCACCTTGGTTTACAGAGGTGCCTGGGTTTCCTTGTTCCCATATCCACAAACCCAGGTGTGGATGTCAAATTCTTCCCAGTGTTTCACCTGCTTCTTATCCACACTGAACTGAGAAGCTGCTGTGAACAAAGTGCTTGTGCAAACCATGGAAATGTGAGGGAGGATCTTAGCCCTGATTAATTTAATGGTGTCTCTAGAAAGCTGTAAAGCTAACCACAAAGAAAAAAAAAAAAAAAAAAAAAAGAGAGAGAGAGAAAATTCTGTCCAGGTACCAAAGAGAGCACAAAAGGCTGAATCTATAGTGCAAGGAAAATATGAGAAGGTAGAGCAGGGGGACATATGGATTTGGGGCAAACCTGGCTTGACCCCGCTCAGTCCTTGGTTTGCCTGAGGCTGGAGGGGATGTGAAGGATGTCCCCATCCCTGCCACGTGCTCCAGGAAGCAGGATGGAGGGTCTCAGTGATGTATTAGCGTGGGAAACATGACAGGATTTATTTGCTGTGCTGCAGTTTCTGCTCCTACAACACAGAGTTTGAAATGCAAATAGAAGGTTTTGTAAAAGTTATTATTTCAGTCATTTTATTGGTCAGCTCCAGCTGCTGCCATTTCAGGTGGATGATGGCTGTTTTCTGTCCTCACACAAATCCTGTGTGATCCCAGGTACGACTGCATCCCTCCGCACCACCGAGCTCCTCTTGGCCCAAGGGGCCGGAGCTCAGTATTTCGGTGGTTTCTCTGCACTATCTCCAAAATCAGCCCCGCGCCTCCTCCTCCTCCTCGTTTATCAGCCAGAGCACACAGATAACATCCTCGTGACGTGGCCCTGACCTTTGTCAACCTTTGTTAAGGCTCCATCTGAAGTCCGGCCGAGTGTTTGTAAACAGGATGTAATTAAGGCTGGGAACTGACAGCGCCTGATGGGAGGACAATGCGGAGCTGGCGGGACCCGGGCTGTCAGATGTCCGCCCGCATTGTGCTGCCGGTGCCGCGGTGGTAATTGGTGTCCTCTGGCCGAAGGAAGTGCACTCAACTCGGATTAATCTGCCGCGGTGCGGGGGCCATCCCTGCGAGCGCGAGTGTTTCCTCCGATAAACCCGAGCGGGGCGGGGGCGGCAGAGCCCAGGCCGCGCTGACAGGTGCCCGCCGAAAACTGGGAACAGGAAAGGTGTGGGGCGACAAAAGCTGGCAAGGACACGGCGTCTTCGCAGCTCGCCTTATCGGCCGGGCGAGCGGGGCAGGGCGAGGGCTTATCGCGGCTCGGGGCGGCCGCAGCGAGCGCAGGACCGGCCGCAGGAAGGGATGCGGATAGCGCCGCATCCCTGCGGACACGGCTGGATGGGGCTGCGGAGCGGCCCTGGCACGGCTGCAGCAACAACTTCAGTGCCACGTTTTGTCCAGGACAAAGTTTAAAATACACACACACACACATATATATATATAAACATATACATAAAAAAATATATATATCTATATGTATAAAAACATATCTATATGCATTTATATAAGCATATATATCTATATATATAAACAGATCTATATAACATATATATCCATATGTATCTATATATACATGCACACACCTATATATGTTTATATATAGATATATATAAATATATATCTATATATCTATATATCTATGTATCTATATATCTATATACATCTATATAAACATATCTATCTATATATATCTATAACCATATCTATATAACATATATATATCGATCTATATCTATATATACATGCATACAAATAAATATATGTGTATGTATATAGTCTGTATATGCACATACATATATCTGTATATACATACACACACCTATACATGCATACAAATAAATATATATATATATGTATGTATGTATATAAAATGTGTATATGCACATATGTCAACACACATGCACATGAAAATGAAAACTCATAATTATAAGGAAAAATTATTTTCTGTTTTTTTGGCATATTGGTTTATTATTTGGTTTTTGGTTATTCCTTTTTTTAATATCCTGATCAGGTTTTACAGCTCATTTCACAGCCCTGAATTGTCCATAAGTGAGGGTAGAAGTGACTGAATGGAAGGCTGATCCCAAGTGTCCCATTTTTGTTTCTCTGCTGCTTGTTTAGGGATGGGGAAGAAGCTTGGCTTGAAAATTTGTTTTTCACCACCTAACACGCAAGTGTGTTTCAAAAAAAAAAAAAAAATATATATATATATCCCAATGTGTATTAAAAAAATATATATATCCCTTTAATTTTTCATATTTACAGACTGGCAGATGTCTGTCCACGGTAACCTAAAGGCAGATAAATATTCATGGGTGTGCATTGATTTAAGAAAATGTACAGCATTATCACTTTTTTTGGCATACACATGTCTAAAAATATTATGGTATGTTTTCTCCTTGTAGGTTTTAGGTTACATCATCAGCTGATTGCACTGATTGCACTGATCCTTTCAGGTTTATTCAATTAGTATTTAATGCAACATAGTGGATGCCATATTCTTTAGGAATTTCCATATCACCATTTTAATATGAAAAATAAAAAGGTGTCCATGAATCAGTGGATAAATGAGAAGGTGTATGGTAAGATCTGTTTAAAATATATGGAGTAGATGCTTTGAAAATCGGTATAACACCACGGCAGGTTCCCAGGGTAGCATCCTACACAGCATCCAAGCACAGAGTAATCACTGAATATTTTAAACCCTGTAATTTAGGGCTGGAGGAGTCAGATCACACTCCTTTGAAATCAATAGCTAAATTCTTGTTCCACTTTGCCCTAAGGAAAGGTGAGAGTTAGGAGGGGCATTCCCCACATCCCAACCCAAGAGCTCTGCTGTGTCAGAAGGAAGAGGCAAAGGTGGCTGCTCTGTTGGGAGTGCCTGCACATCCAAATGGTGGTGACTTGTAGGGGAGCTAGGAGAAAAAAGGCATCTGGAAACTTTTCCCTGCTTTTTTAGGTCGCCTCAAGAAGGAAGCCTTTAAAATAAAGAAACACTTAACAAAAATCCACCTGTTTCCAGGGAAGAGAAGTGATTCCCAGTAGCCCAAAAAGAGACTAGAAAAAGTTTTATATATATATATACATATATATATATATATGTGCATACATATATTTCTGTGTAAGAAGATGAATGATTTTTTTTTCTCAGTATGAGAAGGAAACAGAAAAATATTTTTTGGCAGCTTTGAGTTTACTCAGCTCAGAAATATGCCTGAAAGTTCAACCCAAAGTTGACCAATCCTCCAAAGCTGCTTATAGCTGCAGATATAATGACATTTATTTCCAGTTGTTAATGGGAGTAAAGTAGAAAAGCACAATAATGCTTGAAGCCCGTTGATTGGAAATGCCTGTTTTCCTCTATTAGATTGTGCAGGGCTGTCAGGCATCCATATCCCAGTGCTGGGAAGAGGGGCAGGGGTTGTGGTGAAGGTTTGCCAGCTCTGGTTTTATGTACATGTGTTCCACAGAGTGCAAGGCGAGGCTGAGCCCTTCACTCAGCAGCAGCAAATAAATACAAGGAGGCAAAGGGCTGAGTACAGCACCTTGGGGAGCAGAGCAGGGCAGGAGAGGAGGATGGACAGAAGCTGCTGAGAGATGCAAATGGGCTCATGGCTAAAGAGAGATGAGGCAAACCAGGGCAAAACGGTTCCACTTAACCTACCTAACCTGCTTAACTAAATAAACCCTTCCTGTGACATGCAGCGGGGTTTCCCTCAAAGGCCACAGTCATTAGATGAAAGAGTTAAAGACAGAACACTCTGAAAGAATTAACTTTGATGTTTAAATATGTTCTTGGCATGTAAATACACCCGCCAAATGAAAAGGAACAAAATACCCAATGCAGTGAATATAAGGTGTTTTATTTTTTGGTTGGGAAGGGTGGGTTAAGTTAGGGTTGTGGTGGTTTTTTTTTTTTTTTTTTTGGTAGGTAAATCATTTTCTTTTTAAATGAAATTCTGTTTGACTGCATGAAATATGAACAGTAATTAAATGCACAGTCTGTGGGCCTTCCATACTTTAAAGCTCTTTCTTAAAAAAAAAAAGCCCAACACAACTGCTCACCTCAGACAGGCCAATTACCCAAGAATGATGGAGTCAAGAGGAAAGTAGCTAAATTTCTTTACTTGAATGATCACAACCACAAGCCAGTGATTAGTCCCTGCAGCACCAGCGGGGATGTGGTGGGGACACTCACATTGGAAGACTTCAAATAGTCATTTCCTTGGTTAAAATAAAATCTGACTGCACTAAATAGACAGTTTTTAATCTCAATTGGACATCTGAAGATTTCTCAAGCTGTTGTTGGCTGCGGCAGAAACAAATTTTTCTGCTTTGTTGATTAAACCAGTGGTCTCCACCATTGCTTATCGGCCTGCGACGAGCTGTTCTTTTTAATTAAAAGTGAGCCACCACGAGAGAGCAATTAACAGCTAGTAATTACTGTGCTCTTCAGAACTGCAACATTTTGCCTTTCATTCCAATTATATAATGGACAAGTGGCTTTTTGATCTTCAAATTAGTGAGCTCTTGTACTATTTGTTTTGAGGCAGATTTGGAAGGTTAATGATGGCCTGTGGTGGCACTCTTTCCACTGACTGATGTAAGACAAGAAAAAAAGGGGAAGGAAACAGGAATAGTCTATCAAGAAATGCAAATGCTGCCTTCATGATAATGAACAGGAGAAACTTAATATGCAGGCAACTTAATATGCAGGTTATTTAATACAAACCAAATAAAGGCTCGTTTTGGTGCTAGCCCATGCTATGGAATTCTTTTTTCTTTTTTTTTATTATTAAAAAAAAGTTTAATTAAGCATTTCAATATAGATTCTTTAGAGAGTGACACATAACATTTAACTGTTTGATACTTAATTGTGTTTGCCTTTGATTGTGGCACCTATAGTTAAATGTTGTACAACATTACTGAGGCATTGAACTGTCCCCTAGGACATGAGAGGCATTGACTTTGTCTAAAATCTTTTAAGTAATAAGTCTTAATATATTTAATGGCCACTGTGCCCTTTGAGTACAAGGAGCCCTTACATCACAAACAGTTGTCTAATTTTAATTAATATTGATTTGCATCTCTTAAATAAAAACTATAATTGTTGCTCTTGCTTATGGCTCTATAATAATCCTAGAGGATGGACATGGGGAATATGCTGTGTGTATAGGAGTGTGTGTTTTAAAGAAAAGATCAATAATGCTGTTATTAGGGCAGATCTCTGCTCTTTTGATTAGAGCTGCTGCAATCAGCTGAGTGCTGCTATGCTGACTTACACCAGTCGTGGTCTTGGCATCTGATTTTTAAAAATTGTTATTATTACTGGTATTACTTTTTCATGTACAAATACAAGTAAGATTTGTGCTGGTCTTAGCTACCCTGATTTTTTGCAAGAAGTCAACAGCTGTAGTGTTCTGCAGCCTCCTCAATGGATTAAGAATTTGGCACTTTAGTTTTGCTGTGCATGGCTGGATTATGCATATCTGCACATCTTAACAAAACCACAGACCCCACTAAACAGACAAATTACAGATGTTGTGGAAAAAAACTGGTGCCTTCAGTGTGATAAAGCATCAATCTCTTTCTATGGATTGCTGAAACAAGAGCTCTGTTTAAATTTCTTCACATCCATTGATTTGGTTTTTCCTGGACTAAGCACAGCCATTAATTACAGAAGTAACAGCAGGTGTGACAGAACAGAGACAAACCTTTTCTTTTGTGCTGTTGAAGCTTTAGTCTCGTTCCTCTAGGACAGAAATGGACTGTTGGTTTTCTTGGAGACAGATCAGGTTTGAGTTACTCAGCCGATGCTGAAAAACAGTGTAAAAATCATGTTTTTAAAAGTGTTTAAAAATGTTTTGCATTGTGTTTTCAAATGTCCACCTAAAACCTGTGCTGGAGTATGATAATAAAATTGGGATTTTGAAAAAGGCTCAGTGTGCTGAGCTGATTACACAGCTTATGGTCTGCTGGATAAGTGCAAGCTGAGCTCTTGAAAATCAAGAGTCTCTTCCCATGGCTTGGCAAACAAAGCTTCCACTGACAAAATTTTGGCCTGTGAAGAGTTCAGGGCTGAATCTGCACACAGGGTGTGGGAGGTGAAAGTTGGAGAGTGGGAAAATAAAGAGACCAAATTAAAATATTTCAAGCAATATACATGCAGACAATTTTGAAAAAAATCAGGTGCTCTAAAGTTTAAATCTCTTTAGAGGAAACTGTTTTGCTGAATGGGACAAATGTTGACTTTTCAATTACAGGTTTGTTAGGGATCATGGACTGTTTTGGTTCACTGTGTAGAGCAGTGCTCCCAAGTGGTTCCAGGTTTGAAGATGGATGTGTGCTCTTTGTCTGAGCCATATGGAACCCCTCACAGCAGTACTTGCCATGGGCTGAGATGTCACCAGTGTGATGTTTGCCTGTATTGCAGGGATGTGGAGGAAGTACCAGGGCTGCATTCTCCATCCTCTCTCATTCATGCAGTCATTTGAATGGGTCACAGCAGCTCTCCATTGTTTCCTTAATTCCCAGCATACTGGGGCTTCTCTGGAGGTGTGAGGGGGAGGCAGAGATGACACAGGATCTCTGACCCTCTGACATGAACTGGGGTGATGCAGGGGAAAATGGATAGAAAGGAGCAAAGACTCAATTTGAAAATTTAGGAAGGTAATGTCTGGAGAAGTTTAGAGAGTGGGACCCACCTGAGTTGAATTATTGGAGAAATACAGCAAAAACCTTCCCAATTTTCCTTTTACATCAGCAAGCCAACACATTCCTTGGGTCCAGGCCTAGGGGAGGTGAGGTGTGTGCACTCCCAGGAACACACCTAACAAGTAACTGCTCCCTTGGGGAGGGTTCCCTCTCTCATTTCCTAATCATTCCATATCCATAAACGCTGGTAGTTAGTGATTTCTGATGACTCCCGCTGGTGGTGATTTCTGCACCCAAGACCAAGTACCGGTTTCATGGCCACTTTGCCTATTTGTCCCTGCAGCATGGTCCTGATCTAGTACAGTTCTGTATTTAGAAGGAGTTCAGGAAAATTGAGGTGTTGAGGTGTTGGGGCATGGGTTGGACTTGATGATCTTGAAGGTCTTTTCCAGGCTAGTCATTCTGTGTGAATTCTGTGTGAAAATGTTAAAGGGAATCAGAAAAATCATTGAAATCACTGCTGTGACCTGAGCTTGGGCATTTATAATATTTAATTCAGTATAAATATGAACTTGACTGTGGTCCTTTGCACATAGCCCACAAGTCAAAGGCCCAAATGTTAAATGCTGACAGGTCAGGGTGGCACCCAATGCGCACAGATATATTTACATGCTCCAGGTGCAGTAAAACATAAACCAAACCTGAAACTCTGGTGTGTTTTAGGTGTTAAGGAAGAAAAGGAATAACAGTGCTAGCAGTGGCAGTGCTGCTCTTCACTGTGGTGAAAGGCTCTGAGAATTTCTGAATTATGGTTATTAATGTCAAAACCAGTCATTTTGTGAAACCAGGCAATGCTCCCCAGCCCTTGTGTGACGCCCCTGGATCCTCAGGGGCTCCACCCCAGCTTATCCTGGTGGATCTCAGCAGGAGAGGAGGATCCAGGCATTTGCTTCCACTCTTGCAAACTCTTCACCATATATCTGTATATCATATATCTACATCTTGGAACCTGAAAGGGCGCCCTGGCAGCAGCTCCTGAGGCTCAGCTCCTTAAACAATCCATCCCCTTGATCTGCGCACATGTGGTGACTCCCAGTAATGGGAGTTGCACATGCTGGGTGAAAGGAGACTAAACCTTTCCTACATTTTTACTGGTGAAATACTGGAAATGGGATGATGGCAGCCAACTAGATTGTGAGAACTCTTGTCAGAAATATGATTAGGGATTTCTTTCTATGTAGCTCACACGGTAACAGACATGAGCCTTGAGCCAGACGAATAGTGGGTAATATCTAGAGAAGGAAAAGTGTTCTCTGAGATGTTTAAATGAGAATTCCAGAGCAGATGAAAATTGGCCTCTGAGGGAATAACATTTTCTTTTTCTTCATAACTGTGGATAAAAATTCCAAATAGATCATCAGTATGTATATTGAGGGGAGATCACATTCCTGTGATATTGCTAGAAAATTCAGTAGCAATGTATTTTTCATTTTTGATTTTTTTTTTCTCTCTGAAAATTTTTTTCTTGGATTTTTGCCATATAATGCAATAAACTGTGCCCATGAGATACAGGAGATTTAAAGTCTGTTGGTGTTCATTACATTACACAGAGTCATACAGAATTTAAGGTCCTATATGTTAGTCTGCTTCTGAATCAACACAGGCAAGTACATCCAAGGTAGGAGAAGCAAAACCCTGGATGCCTCTGCTGTAGCTGGAAATATGAGAATAAGTCTTCTGGATGTGTATTTATTTTGGAGTCTCAGAAAAACCCAATAGAAGCAGGACTGCTTTATGTGAGGCTTGGAGTAAAAGAATATATCTATTCACCAAAATAAAAGTGTGATCAATTCAACTTCATCCCTTCTGCCTTGTCCTGTGTTGCTGTCACTTCTCCTAGGCAGAGCAGAGCAAGGCTCCATGAGGGGCTTGAAGGGAATTGAAGTATAAATCACTATATTGCTAAATAAGATAATACAATTTTAAGTTATAAAGTGCAATCTGTAGATTTTAGTGAGAAGAGCTCTACTATAGTTCAGCTGGCCTGTTCTCTAGGATTTTGTCTGGTTCTGTTTGCCATTGACAGACACCTCTTATGGCCATGTCCTGCTTGGATATGGCAATATTTGGGTTAAACTCAGTGCGTCTCATTGCAGAGGTATTTGAAAATTGTCTGCAGATATATCTGAAAAATGGCAATGTTGAGGCAACATTCCTTTAAGAATATTATTTTTTCTGAGCAGAAAAAGGAAGTTTCTTCAGACAGTTTTGAAATGTTCAGGCATTCAAAAAAATAAAAAAGATATCTTTAAAATTGTGTAATATCTATCACTCATTTTGTGATACACCTTGATTTTTAATAGTTGAATTAAAAAAATATTTGCAAAGATCCTCCAAAATGTTGGAGTCCTGGCTTTGACATCAATTTTTTTTTGTATCCTTTCTTCACAAATCCAATCCCATATTAGCAAATTATCATTTTTTTAAAATTGCATTTTTGCTTAAATTTTCTTCAGGTTTCAAATGTTCTGCTGACAATCAGGTTCCTCCCTCCCTTTCTCTGAGTGCCACACAAAGAGATACTGAGATCTTCATGGCTCACGCTAGAAAACCTGTAATGGGTTATTTTTTTGGCTGGAGCTCATAGTTATCAAATCCCTCCTGCTTTGAGAATGTCTCTCCTCCAGTGAGCACCATGTGCTAATCTCCTGTTCTTCCAGTCTATGCATCCATGCCTAATGTGGGGAAACAGGCTTAAACCTGTTAAACTCATGTTAAATGCTGGGAGCTGGCATTTACAGCTGTCCACATCCAAAGGTGGGAGGGCATCCCAAGGCCTTCCAGCACTGCCAGAGATGCAGAGTGTGACCAGGCACGAAGCATTTTGCATTCAGCTGCACATTCTAGGGTTGGAGCTCTGGCTTTTGAAGTTACCTGCTGGTACCACCACTCCTGCCAGGTTGCTTTAAACAATCACAGAATCATCCAATGGTTTGGGTTGGAAGGGACCCCAAAGCTCCTGTCATTTCAACCCCCCCTGCCATGGGCAGGGACACCTTCCACTATCCCAGGTTGCTCCAAGCCCTGTCCAGCTTTGGACGCTTCCAGGGATCCAGGGGCAGCCACAGCTTCTCTGGGCACCCTGTGCCAGGGCCTCACCACCCTCACAGGGGACAATTCCTTCTCAATATCCTGTCTAACCCAGCCTCTGCCAATGTGAAGTCATTCTCTCCTTGTCCTGTCCCTCCATCCCTTGTCCAAAGTCCCTCTCCAGCTCTCCTGGAGCCCCTTTAGGCACAGGATGGCTCTGAGCTCTCTCTGGATCCTTCACCTCCAGCTCTCAGCCTTTTTCCATAGCAGAGATGCTCCAAATTCCATGGGATCATCTTTAAGGCTTCCTCTGGACTCACTCCAACAGGTCTTTGTCCTTCATATGTCAGAGAACCCAGAGCTGGATGCAGCCCTCCAGGTGGGACCTCATGGGAGCAGAGTAGAGGGGAGAATCACCTCCCCTGACCTGCTGCCCACAAAGGGGAGCATGGCCTTCCCAGCTGGATCCAGGCTGCTGGAAAAGTTCCTCTTACCTACCTGTGAGACAAATGCTGTGATAAATAAATTCCCAGCTTTGGGACCCTTGCCTTTTAGTGGAGTCAGATGCTGTTTCCTCACCCAAAACTTGCCTGTGGAGTTGTCTGGCGAACAGAAGTGATGCCAACCTCTTTGGGGAGTACAGAAGCCATGTCAGCTACAGAACATTTGTGCTGTGCCACCACAACCCTGTGTTTTCTGTTAAGGGCAGCAGAAGCCAAAGAATCCTCTCTGTTTAGACATCCATGAATTTGGTAGCAGTGGGAGATCCAGGGACCTGCTGGGTGCCATGTCAGGAGAGTGGAAACCATGCAGTGGACTGTAAATTAATTAAAACTTTTTGTAATTTTGTGGGTTTTTTGCAAGTTTCATCTAGTGCTGTGACTTTTAAAACATGGTTAACTTTTGTACTGTACTACTTTTCCTTGCTCTCTGCATAATGGAAGATAATGTCCTGGTTGCCCAGCCCCTTTTCCAGTAAATTATGGACGTTTTGTTTGCATGCTGGTCACTTTAATTTACATTATTCTAGGAATATAATGCACATTCCTGGGAAAATACTCTTTTTCCAATAGAGGGAGTGTTAGTGCCAAGCAATGCCCTTCTTTCTCACTCTCTTTGCATCTTGTAAACCTACCTATAAGCAAATAAAGAGTGTCTTGTGGCTCAGTGCTCTTTGGGCTGAGTTTGCTCCCCACTCTGCACCAGCCAACTGACTTCTCTGAGCTGTGACACTCACACAAAAAAGATCAATCTATTCATAACAGTGGAGTGAAGGGAAAGTAGGTCCTCCCAGAAACCTGCCTCTGGATGGTAGGGCTGAGTCCTCGTCTCTGTCACCCTTTGCATTCGTTTGCCTAATCTCCTGCAGACAAAAAAGTCATGTTGGCATCCAGAAGTTCTTTAAAGGAAAAAAAAAAAAAGAAGGCAAAAAAAAAAATAAAGAAGGGAATTCAACCCTCTAATCCCTGTCACCTTCCCCTCAGAAGGCTGGGGGTGGGGTGGGGTGGGGAGGAGTCGAGCAGCCCCGGCTCTCAGAACAAAACTGATCTAAGCCCTTTGCACAGCAGACAAAGCCTGGGAAGGGGATGCCAGTCTGGGAGCAGCAGCTGGGCTGTGAACCCTGAGAGCCCTCTGCCCCAGGTCCTGCTGGACCCCTGCACTGCCCACCCTGGGGAGGTGGGATGCACTGGGACATCCCCAGCCCTTCCTTGGGGAGGTGGGATGCACTGGGACATCCCCAGCCCCTCCCTGGGGAGGTGGGATGCACTGGGACATCCCCAGCCCCTCCCTGGGGAGGTGGGATGCACTGGGACATCCCCAGCCCCTCCCTGGGGAGGTGGGATGCACTGGGACATCCCCAGCCCTTCCTTGGGGAGGTGGGATGCACTGGGACATCCCCAGCCCCCAGCTTTCCTCAGACACCCCAGCCCCCTGCCCCCGGGCACTTGAAAGGGAAGGGGATGCTTCAAGGTGGGATGTGGTGTAACAAGCTGGCATCCAGGAGGTATTTGGGATGTGATGGTGAATGCACTGAGTTCATACAGCTCCTGGTGGTGGGGAGGGTCTCCCACCCCATGAACACTCCTTTGCTTTCCCTCCATTGCGCTAGCTGAGCGGGTTTGGGTGCTCGTTTGAGTCCGTGGGGCCAAATCCTGCCCTGGACTCGATGACACTGGAATCTGCACTCCTGCTGCAGGCAACACCAGGGTCTGATCCAGCCTGGGCTTAATCTCTAGCAGCTGCCCTGACTGGGATCTTGCCTTCTGAGCGGGACAGCAGCCACTCATGAAAACCCAAGTCAAGGGGGCAATGACCCCCAATTTACTGCCTGCCCTTCAGCAGTCGAGGGGGTTTAGAATCCAATCCCCCAAGCTCTGAAAAGGCTGTGGGAGTGCAGGAGACTCTGGAGAAGTCCCTGGAGAAGCACCAGAGGAGGGTAAGCAGAGCAGTTGAGAGCTGGGCTGCATCTGCCCGGGCAAAACAAAGGCTGCAAATCCAGCATGAATCATGGGAACGGGATTAACTTAAAATTATCCTTTCAAGGTGAAATATTAGTGCTTGCAACTGTTTGTTTTTGTCACACAGGTGTATGCCGCTGTGATTTTTAGGAATATTTTCCTGGTAATTTAGCTTCAGGGTATTTGTCATGTGCCGTGATGCCTTTAATGGGGAGACATAATAGGGGGTGCTGAGGGACCTGTGGGTTCAACACTGAGGCAGACAGCACGTATTTAAAATGTAAAAGGCAGATTTATAATGTTTCCAGTGACACAGAGTGATAAAAGCCAATGACCAAAAAGTATGGAAAATTAATTTAGATCAAAAGGAAGCATCCTTCTGTCAGTCTCACATCTGCTGTCCTGGGATTTCTGCATAAATCTATATGTTTTGGTTCTATTTAGTGCTGTGGGTACTTTGATTAATTTAGCTACATGTTACTGTCATGTTGGGCACATTCATCTTCTGTCTTGAAACATGTACTCCTCAGCCTCTCTATCATTCCACCCCTTCAGGCCTTATTTTCATCACATTTAAGAGAACTCTCCCCTGCCTGTCTTTATCTTGTTAGGCTTTCAGCAGCTTAAGTTGAATCTTCATTCTTTCACTCTTGCTGTCAAACCTCCTTTAGCAAGTTATCTCATTTTCCTATTCATAACATCTAACCCATTATATTTAATACTCAGACACAATTGCATCTGAACACTATGTAGGACTTGCCAGCACAAATACTTGTAAATGAAATGAGACCACCCCTGGAAGGAGCAGTGGTGGCTTTGCCTTGCCAGTGTGTTTTAAATTGAAAAATGCCCAGGACTAAATCCAGTCCTGGAGTAAGTGAAGTCAGTAGAGCTTCATCTGCCGAGCTGAGATGGATTTGACCCTCCAGTAGTGGAAGCTGGAAGGTTAATAACGATCACATAATCTGATATGAAGCAGAAATTAGTGTCAGAACTGTCCCAGTGGGGGTGTGTGCATCGAAAGATGACAAAGCCCTTCACAAGGATGGGTAAATTATAATGTTCGTACTGCAGCTGGAAAACCAAGGCAGGGAAGTGGAGGGAATCCCCAAATTTCAATAAGCTGTTAGTGTTGAGGGCAGATTTTTGCAGAAGAGGATCCAAGTCTCTTACCATGATGGGAGTCTGGGTCCTCAGTGCCAGGGTTGGAGGCTCATCCGCATGGGACAGGACAATTTGGGTTTTCTCCCTCTGCTTTTTGAACTGATGAAATGGTGCTACAGATGAGCCTCTTCAGCAGCAGATGCCTTGAAAAAAGATAGGGGAAAAAAAAGATGGGGGAAAAAAACCTGGGTTAAGCTTTTTGGCAAAGTTCTGTTGCCCTTGCCCCTTTGCAGAGGTTGCAGCAGTGGGGAGCAGCAGCTGCAGAGGCACTGCTGGCCATCCCAGGGGCTCCTGCTCAATTTTTGAGGTGGATGCCAACATTTCTGCCTGCTGCAAGAGCTGGGTCGGTGTGTGAAAGACAATATATGAATTAGTTCCTTCTGGTAGCGCTGGACAGAACTCAGTGACCCAGGAAATGTTTTCCTCCCCTTTACTCCTATAACTGCCTTCCTTTGCTGGCAAGCTGACCTTTTTAAATGCTTCATCCTTTCCCTCCCAAATGTGGAATTTCCTCCCCCCAAAAAAAAAATCATTCTGGCTCAAGCCCCAAGGCTGGTCAGACTCAGCACAGGCTAGAAATGGGTTTTGATAGAGGACAGCATCATGCTTTTGGCAGAGTGTCCTGGCCTGCGAGAGCAGCAGTGGAGAATTGCTCAGTGCAGGGGCTGGGGGATCCCTGCTCTTCCCTGGGGCTGGCCTCACCCTCCTCCATTGCCTCCAAAAGGGGTCCAAGTGTTTTCTCTGTGCATTGCTCTATTTTTAGGAGGAGGAAAAGCTATTTTAAGCTACACTAAAATGTTTTTATGGCTCTTTCTGAGCCTTCTGTAGCTAGCTGGTCTCATGGTAATTAAGGCATTTGGCCTTACAAGTGGAAGGATTATGAAAACAGTTTCAGTGATTTCTAGAAGTGCTCCAACATATTCCCAAAATAGGATTTTTTTGCATGTGTGTTTGAGTTTGCTTTAGTGCTTTGGTTTTTTTACCAATGAATGATGCTAAGTGAAAACACAGTGTCTGCCACTTTCACTGGGGTGCTCTGACCCAGCCTCGAGCATGGAGAGCACTGTAGAGCATTTCCTAGACATTTATATGCACCACTTACATAAGAGTGCATTATTTCTATTAACTGGAGCAATTAAAATACCTTTGCTCAGCTTCTACTTATCCTTACTGCTGGCAAAAGCCGCTGCAAGATTTATATGGGAATTTTTCCTGCATAGAAGTAGGGAAGGAGCCCACATTTGGGGCTTAGGGACAATGCACTGCCTGTGGGATCGTGGCACTGAAATCACATGGAACCAGCTCCAAACTTTTTAAAAGGATGATTAATGTTGTACCTCTGCTCTTCCCGCTAGAACCAAGTCAGCCGAACCAAAATAGTCCCGTGAAAAATGAATATTTTCTGTGGTGCGTAGGTGATGTCGAAATGTTATACACCCACTGGGTTTGGGATGGTATCAACCACAGTGTTACAGGATCCTCTGCATTTCAATGGATGTGTGAAGGAGATGGATGAGGCACTGAGAAACAAAAAGTATCACTTGGAGGGCTGGCAAAGGAAATGATTCCTTGTGTTTCCAAAGAGATGTGTGGGGCTGCTTGGCTGTAGGCAGCCCAAGCTGAGCAGTTGGTGCAAGCTAGCGTTGATGATGCTAAATTTAATATCAAAATGGAAAGAATGAGGTTGATGATGGCCCTTAATTTGGCCAACAGTTTGCTCCCTGGAACATATTTCTAAATTTTCTGTGGTAGAAACAAATAGAGGTTTAATAATGTCAGATGAACATGTAAATAGAATAATGTCGTAAACAATCTCATTACAAGTCCTAGTGCAGTCTAAATAATCAGTCTAATACCTGGCAAGTGAATAGAAAAATACCTTGTTGCAAAAACATTTATTCAAATATTTCTAGAACTCTTGACTTGAGGCACAAATACAGGTTAGTGCCTTTGGGCCTGGGTACCTTAAGCATTAGAATTTATTATTATTATTTATTTTTATTAGCTTCATGTGGCAGAAGATTTATAATATTCTAGTTTTTATTAAGTACTTGTGGTTTTTAAAACTGATCGTAATTGTTGCTGGGCAAATCTCAAAAGGGGAAGAGGATTGGTTGGTTTAGTTTTGATTAAACTCTCAGAAGTTTGGGCATTTGTCCAAACTATCTCAACTCCTGCATTTCTAATATGGGTCTGCATATCTTCAGAGGATAGACTTTTATTTTTCTCTTTATCTTTTCCTTTCCTTTTTCGTTTCTCTTGTGAAGGTTCCTGTCCTGGCTGTGTTTGGGTCAGACACATGGTAGAGTATTTTGGTATATCTGCTTCTGAATGTGGCCTGGGAAAGGCAGCCAGGAAAAAGGTTCAAATAGTTTGCAGCAAATAATTAAAAAGAAGTTATCTGTATCCCTCAGCTGTTAACCCTTAAAAAGCAGGTTCATGCCATATAAAAATCATAACATCATAGAGTATCTAGAATCAAAAGGCACCCACAAGAATCATCAAATCCTAGTGCATATTTGCCTGTGTTTTGAGCTGCAGACACATCAAGGCCTTTCAGAGGTAAATAATTATATAAATATTTTCATTGGA
The DNA here is from genome assembly GCF_037042795.1 of Molothrus aeneus. Classification (NCBI taxonomy): domain Eukaryota; kingdom Metazoa; phylum Chordata; class Aves; order Passeriformes; family Icteridae; genus Molothrus; species Molothrus aeneus. The sequence goes on from NC_089655.1 coordinate 21,869,906, forward strand.
AATATGAATATAAAAATATGAAGAGGTAATTTGACAAATTTATAGTAAATGCTTTTCCTGCAATGCTGCCACATTAAATTACATGAAAATAGGTGAGGAAATGTCCTACTACAGCTCCCTTTTCATTCAGTTCTGTAAACTGAATCCTGTAGCTTCACAACATGCCCTTTTTTTTTGGTAGGTGTTTACTGTACACATGGAGATGCATGACATTTATTTGTCTCATGGTTTTCAGAGTAATTCAGAGGAAAATGTCAGTGCAATTACACTTGTGTGGGTGTATTTTGTTTTACTCAGAAGAAATGACACCCAGTATGAAGTTTCAGACTTCTTACTGCAGTTTGTGAAAGAATCTCTGTTGAAATAATTTACAACTTTAGGCAGGATTTAGGCACCTGTTTCAGCAGGTTGTTACCAGAGACTTGGTGGCACTGTCAGAGACCCAAAGGAAGGATCTGGGGCTGTACAAACACAAACACAAAAACACAAACACAAAAACACAAACGCAAACACAAACCCAGCCCAATGTCTGTGTGCACTGCTCCAGAGCTTGTTGCAATGTCCATGGCCACATCCTCTCAGTGTCATGGAGGCTTTGAACAGCTGCTTGTATTTCCCTTTTCCAAACTGGCTGAGTTGCTGGAAGGAGCCCTGTTGAAATGATGGGATTCTCTTGCAATGGGTACAGACAAGTTGTAGTGCATGGGTGGAGCAGTTTTGGTGTAAATTGTGCCCATCATGTTTTGGAGAAGCTGCTTTTCTCCCTGATGGAAAACCAGGGTGCTTCCTTCCCTCCTGGAGGGACAAATCCATGCTCAGTACCTGGTCCTACCATGGAGCATGACCCTGGTTTTCATCTTGGGTTCCAGAGCTGTGCTCAGCTCTCCTCTTTGTGTAAGTATTTTGTGGAGCACTGAACAGACCTTTATTCCTTTCTTCAGCAAGAACAACTTTCTCCATTTCCTCTCAAGCATAGGCTTTTGCTGTTATAATTGTGCAATTCCACCTGGGTTAAAACAGAAAAGTGTTTCTAATTGGATCCAGGCTAATATCAGGCCAGCTCGCCGTGGTTTTCCAGTGTGACTGAGATATTCCACCCTCTGCCAAGCAAAAGGACCCACTTTTTGCTGTAAAATCCCCATGATTTTCACTTGGAAAAAAAATACTTTTTTTTTTTTTTTCCCTTAAGAAAACCAGAATAAAAAATGTAATAAAAATATTTTATACGGGGCTGTATTTGGATAGTTTTGGGAATGATGCTTTACTAGACCAGTTTCTGGTCACTGGTAGGTGTTGGTGGTGCTGAGAGCTCTGTGCACAAACCCACCAGACGTGTTTGAGCCATGACCACCAGTGTTTGCATTCGGTCACCTTCTTCCAGTGCTGAGTTTTAAGTGCTGCAGCATTATGTAGTTTTATTATTTTAATAGATGAGAGAGGCCTGTGATCAATAGCAGGGATGCTTTTATCTTAATCATCCATGCCTCATTCATAAATATGGAGATTTTCAGCCTCCTGTAAGGCTGCTTGTGATTTTCTGTGGTATGGTGAAATGGACCAAGGTAATTTCACCATTTCTAAAATACCATAAAAGGAGTAACCAGGTTATATTAATTTTGCCAACCATATTATTGTGCATGCCTGTTTAAAAGGTGTTGGGATGGCTGTAGTGGAACTATATAAGATCCATTTTTCCCTCTGGCTTTATTCTGCCCCTAACCCTTGTGTGTCAGTTCAGGATGACACATGAAAAGTGTAACCTACGTGCAGCACTGAGTTAATACACAGCCAACCTGTAAAATACATCTGTGAGTATTTCCTTGACCAAACTAGAATCAGTGACCTTAAAACATCCCAATTTCACTGAAGTGAAGGCTCAGATCTATGATGTCTGCTTTTTTGATCTGAAATTAATATAGTTTTTGTAAATGGTCAACTTTACTCTTTATGTAGGGAGCATGCCAGGTCTGGAAATCTGTTAAAAACAACCAATATTTGTTAACCACTGACTGAATGGCAAAAGTAAATTTGGGATTTTTTGTTCTACTCATCAATTTCTAATACAATGGGCGTAAAAGATTTTAAGATAATTTTTTAGTAAGAACAAAGAATTTTATTGTGACAGCCTGCCAGCTTTTATAAGCATTTTATTACAGAGATAACTACAAGCAAGTGTGTGAGAGCATCTTAGCTTGCACGCTGCTGGAAATCAGTTTTAAGGGGGATGAAGCTGCCAAAAACTTTGCCATTGGTAGGCAAGAAAAGGCACTTGCCTTTGTCTCTAAGTGTGGCTTTTCAGGTGAAAAAATAGCTGCCATTTTTTACTTTTGTATAGAGAAAGGAGGAACAAGAATCAGGGAAAAAAATGTCAGGAGAAAGAGTTCAGGGCCCACATCTTCTAAAGCAAATTGACTTCAAGGCAGGCAGGGTGGCAGAGAGGGTGTGAGGTGAGGATGGGAGCTGAGGCTGGAACAAAGGCTCCTTTGCTGCTCCTGCTTCTCCACAGGCACCTCATGGTCCTCCCTGGGCAGGGGGCTAGGGAGCAGACACCCAAAAAATACAGGGTTAATGAAGGTGGGTTCAGGCCTCCTTGGT